>NC_057945.1:6580079-6752579 GCF_018555375.3 Anguilla rostrata
GTTCAATAGCTCCCAGACAATAGGGCCTAGGACCATCAAACCACTGCTAGAGTGTTCACAGACAGACGCCCCGATAAGCAGAGCCTATGTTTCGGCGCTACACCCCGCGATTTTACACGAATATTTCCAACCCTGACTTTAAGCCGACTCGGAAAAATGCAGCCGCTAACGCTTTCAATGTTCAATAGCTCCCAGACAATAGGGCCTAGGACCATCAAACCACTGCTAGAGTGTTCACAGACAGCGCCCCGAGAAGCAGAGCCTATGTTTCGGGCGCTACCACCCCGCGCGATTTTCACGAATATTTCCAACCCTGACTTTAAGCCGACGGAAAAATGCAGCCGGCTAACGCTTTCAACGTTCAATAGCTCCCAGACAATAGGGCCTAGACCATCAAACCACTGCTAGAGTGTTCACAGACAGCGCCCGAGAAGCAGAGCCTATGCTTCGGGCGCACCACCCCGCGCGATTTTACACGAATATTTCCAACCCTGACTTTAAGCCGACCGGAAAAATGCAGCCGGCTAACGCTTCAATGTTCAATAGCTCCCAGACAATAGGGCCTAGGACCATCAAACCACTGCTAGAGTGTTCACAGACAGCGCCCCGAGAAGCAGAGCCTATGCTCGGGCGCCACACCCCGCGGATTTTACACGAATATTTCCAACCCTGACTTTAAGCGCCGACCGAAAAATGCAGCCGGCTAACGCTTCAATGTTCAATAGCTCCCAGACAATAGGGCCTAGGACCATCAAACCACTGCTAGAGTGTTCACAGACAGCGGCCCCGAGAAGCAGAGCCTATGCTTCGGGCGCTACCACCCCGCGCGTTTTTACACGAATATTTCCAACCCTGCCTTTAAGCCGCCGATCGGAAAAATGCAGCCGGCTAACGCTTTCAATGTTCAATAGCTCCCAGACAATAGGGCCTAGGACCATCAAACCACTGCTAGAGTGTTCACAGACAGCGGCCCCGAGAAGCAGAGCCAATGTTTCGGGCGCTACCACCCCGCGCGATTTTACACTAATATTTCCAACCCTGACTTTAAGCCGACCGAAAAATGCAGCCGGCTAACGCTTCAATGTTCAATAGCTCCCAGACAATAGGGCCTAGGACATCAAACCACTGCTAGAGTGTTCACAGACAGCGGCCCGAGAAGCAGAGCCTATGCTTGCGCCACCACTCGGCGATTTTACACTAATATTTCCAACCCTGACTTTAAGCCGCCGACCGAAAAATGCAGCCGCTAACGCTTTCAATGTTCAATAGCTCCCAGACAATAGGCCTAGGACCATCAAACCACTGCTAGAGTGTTCACAGACAGCGGCCCGAGAAGCAGAGCCTATGTTTCGGCGCTACGCATCCCGCAGCGATTTTACACGAATATTTCCAACCCTGACTTTAACGCCGATCGAAAAATGCAGCCGGTTAACGCTTTCAATGTTCAATAGCTCCCAGACAATAGGCCTAGGACCATCAAACCACTGCTAGAGTGTTCACAGACAGCGGCCCCAAAGCAGAGCCTATGCTTCGGGCGCACCACCCGCGATTTACACGAATATTTCCAACTCCTGACTTTAAGCGCCGAATCGAAAAATGCAGCCGGCTAACGCTTAATGTTCAATAGCTCCCAGACAATAGGCCTAGACCATCAAACCACTGCTAGAGTGTTCACAGACAGCGCCCCGAAAGCAGAGCCTATGCTTCGGCGCCACCACTCCGGCGATTTTACACGAATATTTCAACCCTGACTTTAAGCCGAACCGAAAAATGCAGCCGGCTAACGCTTTCAATGTTCAATAGCTCCCAGACAATAGGGCCTAGGACCATCAAACCACTGCTAGAGTGTTCACAGACAGCGCCCCGAAAGCAGAGCCTATGCTTTCGGGCGCACGCACTCCCGCGATTTTACACGAATATTTACAACCCTGACTTTAAGCCACGACCGGAAAAATGCAGCCGCTAACGCTTTCAATGTTCAATAGCTCCAGACAATAGGGCCTAGGACCATCAAACCACTGCTAGAGTGTTCACAGACAGCGGCCCGAGAACAGAGCCTATGTTTCGGCGCTACCACCGCGATTTTACACGAATATTTACAACCCTGACTTTAAGCCGACCGAAAAATGCAGCCGCTAACGCTTCAATGTTCAATAGCTCCAGACAATAGGCTAGACCATCAAACCACTGCTAGAGTGTTCACAGACAGCGGCCCGAACAGAGCCTATGTTTCGGCGCACCACCCCGCGATTTTACACAATATTTCAACCCTGATTTAACCGCCGACCGAAAAATGCAGCCGGCTAACGCTTTCAATCAATGTTCAATAGCTCCCAGACAATAGGGCCTAGGACCATCAAACCACTGCTAGAGTGTTCAAGACAGCGGCCCCGAGAAGCAGAGCCTATGTTTCGGCGCTACCACCCCGCGGATTTTACACGAATATTTCCAACCCTGACTTTAAGCCGACCGAGAAAAATGCAGCCGGCTAACGCTTTCAATGTTCAATAGCTCCCAGACAATAGGCCTAGGACCATCAAACCACTGCTAGAGTGTTCACAGACAGCGGCCCCGAAGCAGAGCCTATGTTTCGGGCGCCACACCCGCGCTTAAGCCGACCGAAAAAATGCAGCCGGCTAACGCTCAAGTTCAATAGCTCCCAGACAATAGGCCTAGGACCATCAAACCACTGCTAGAGTGTTCACAGACAGCGCCCAGAAGCAGAGCCTATGTTTGGCGCTACCACCCGCGATTTTACACAATATTTCAACCCTGACTTTAGCCGACGAAAAATGCAGCCGCTAACGCTTTCAATGTTCAATAGCTCCCAGACAATAGGGCTAGACCATCAAACCACTGCTAGAGTGTTCACAGACAGCGCCCCGAAAGCAGAGCCTATGCTTCGGCGCTACCACCCCGCGCGATTTTCACGAATATTTCCAACCCTGACTTTAAGCCGACCGGAAAAATGCAGCCGGCTAACGCTTCAATGTCAAAGCTCCCAGACAATAGGGCCTAGGACCATCAAACACTGCTAGAGTGTTCACAGACAGCGGCCCCGAGAAGCAGAGCCTATGTTTCGGGCGCTACCACTCCCGCGCGATTTTACACGAATATTTCCAACCCTGACTTTAAGCCCCGATCGGAAAATGCAGCCGGCTAACGCTTTCAATGTTCAATAGCTCCCAGACAATAGGCCTAGGACCATCAAACCACTGCTAGAGTGTTCACAGACAGGGGCCCGAGAAGCAGAGCCTATGTTTCGGGCGCTACCACCCCGCCGATTTTACACGAATATTTCCAACCCTGACTTTAAGCCGACCGAAAATGCAGCCGGCTAACGCTTTCAATGTTCAATAGCTCCCAGACAATAGGGCCTAGGACCATCAAACTACTGCTAGAGTGTTCACAGACAGCGCCCCGAGAAGCAGAGCCTATGTTCGGGCGCTACACCCCGCGCGATTTTACACGAATATTTCCAAACCTGACTTTAAGCCGCCGACCGGAAAAAAATGCAGCCGGCTAACGCTTTCAATGTTCAATAGCTCCAGACAATAGGGCCTAGGACCATCAAACCACTGCTAGAGTGTTCACAGACAGCGGCCCCGAGAAACAGAGCCTATGTTTCGGGCGCTACACCCCGGCGATTTTACACGAATATTTCCAACCTGACTTTAAGCCGCCGACCGGAAAAAATGCAGCCGGCTAACGCTTTCAATGTTCAATAGCTCCCAGACAATAGGGCCTAGGACCATCAAACCACTGCTAGAGTGTTCACAGACAGCGGCCCCGATAAACAGAGCCTATGTTTCGGGCGCTACGACCCCGTGCGATTTTACACGAATATTTCCAACCCTGACTTTAAGCCGCCGACCGGAAAAAAATGCAGCCGGCTAACGCTTTCAATGTTCAATAGCTCCCAGACAATAGGGCCTAGGACCATCAAACCACTGCTAGAGTGTTCACAGACAGCGGCCCCGAGAAGCAGAGCCTATGTTTCGGCGCTACACCCCGCGATTTTACACGAATATTTCCAACCCTGACTTTAAGCCGCCGACCGAAAAAATGCAGCCGGCTAACGCTTTCAATGTTCAATAGCTCCCAGACAATAGGGCCTAGGACCATCAAACCACTGCTAGAGTTCACAGACAGCGGCCCCGAGAAGCAGAGCCTATGTTTCGGGCGCTACCACCCGGCGATTTTACACAATATTTCAACCCTGACTTTAAGCCGCCGACCGGAAAAAAATGCAGCCGCTAACGCTTTCAATGTTCAATAGCTCCCAGACAATAGGGCCTAGGACCATCAAACCACTGCTAGAGTGTTCACAGACAGCGGCCCCGAAAGCAGAGCCTATGTTGGGCGCTACGACCCCGTGCGATTTACACGAATATTTCCAACCGATGATTAAGCCGCCGACGGAAAAAAATGCAGCCGGCTAACGCTTTCAATGTTCAATAGCTCCCAGACAATAGGGCCTAGGACCATCAAACCACTGCTAGAGTGTTCACAGACAGCGCCCCGAGAAGCAGAGCCTATGTTTCGGGCGCTACGACCCCGGCGATTTTACACGAATATTTCCAACCCTGACTTTAAGCCGCGACCGGAAAAAAATGCAGCCGGCTAACGCTTTCAATGTTCAATAGCTCCCAGACATAGGGCCTAGGACCATCAAACCACTGCTAGAGTGTTCACAGACAGCGGCCCGAGAAGCAGAGCCTATGTTTCGGGCGCTACACCCCGCGCGATTTTACACGAATATTTCCAACCTGACTTTAAGCCCCGACCGGAAAAAAATGCAGCCGGCTAACGCTTTCAATGTTCAATAGCTCCAGACAATAGGGCCTAGGACCATCAAACCACTGCTAGAGTGTTCACAGACAGCGCCCCGATGAAGCAGAGCCTATGTTTCGGGCGCCTACCACCCCGCGATTTTACACAGATATTTCCAACCCTGACTTTAAGCCTCCGATCGAAAAAATGCAGCCGGCTAACGCTTCAAGTTCAATAGCTCCCAGACAATAGGGCCTAGGACCATCAAGACCATCAAACCACTGCTAGAGTGTTCACAGACAGCGGCCCCGAGAAGCAGAGCCTATGTTTCGGGCGCTACCACCCCGCGCGATTTTACACGAATATTTCCAACCTGACTTTAAGCGCCGACCGGAAAAAATGCAGCCGGCTAACGCTTTCAATGTTCAATAGCTCCCAGACAATAGGGCCTAGGACCATCAAACCACTGCTAGAGTGTTCACAGACAGCGGCCCCGAGAAGCAGAGCCTATGTTCGGGCGCTACGACCCCGGCGATTTTACACGAATATTTCCAACCTGACTTTAAGCCGCCGATCGGAAAAAAATGCAGCCGGCTAACGCTTTCAAAGTTCAATTGCTCCCAGACAATAGGGCCTAGGACCATCAAACCACTGCTAGAGTGTTCACAGACAGCGGCCCCGAGAAGCGAAGCCTATGTTTCGGGCGCTACACCCCGCGCGATTTTACACGAATATTTCCAACCCTGACTTTAAGCCGCCGACCGGAAAAAAATGCACCCGGCTAACGCTTTCAAACTTCAATAGCTCCCAGACAATAGGGCCTAGGACCATCAAACCACTGCTAGAGTGTTCACAGACAGCGGCCCCGAGAAGCAGAGCCTATGCTTCGGGCGCTACACCCCGCGATTTTACACGAATATTTCCAACCCTGACTTTAAGCCGCCGACCGGAAAAAATGCAGCCGGCTAACGCTTTCAATGTTCAATAGCTCCCAGACAATAGGGCCTAGGACCATCAAACCACTGCTAGAGTGTTCACAGACAGCGGCCCCGAAAGCAGAGCCTATGTTTCGGGCGCTACACCCCGGCGATTTTACACGAATATTTCCAACCTGACTTTAAGCCGCCGACCGGAAAAAATGCAGCGGCTAACGCTTTCAAAGTTCAATAGCTCCCAGACAATAGGCCTAGGACCATCAAACCACTGCTAGAGTGTTCACAGACAGCGGCCCCGAGAAGCAGAGCCTATGTTTCGGGCGCTACCACCCCGCGCGATTTTACACGAATATTTCCAACCCTGACTTTAAGCCGCCGACCGGAAAAAATGCAGCCGGCTAACGCTTTCAATGTTCAATAGCTCCCAGACAATAGGGCCTAGGACCATCAAACCACTGCTAGAGTGTTCACAGACAGCGGCCCCGAGAAGCAGAGCCTATGTTTCGGGCGCTACCACCCGGCGCGATTTTACACGAATATTTCCAACCCTGACTTTAAGCCGCCGACCGGAAAAAAATGCAGCCGGCTAACGCTTTCAATGTTCAATAGCTCCAGACAATAGGGCCTAGGACATCAAACCACTGCTAGAGTGTTCACAGACAGCGGCCCCGAGAAGCAGAGCCTATGTTTCGGGCGCTACACCCCGGCGATTTTACACGAATATTTCCAACCTGACTTTTAAGCCGCCGAGGAAAAAAATGCAGCCGGCTAACGCATTCAAGGTTCAATAGCTCCCAGACAATAGGGCCGAGGACTATCAAACCACAGCTAGAGTGTTCACAGACAGCGGCCCCGAGAAGCAGAGCCTATGCTTCGGGCGCAACCACCCCGCGCGATTTTACACTAATATTTCCATCTGTGACATTAAGCCGCGGATCGGAAAAAAATGCAGCCGGCTAACGCATTCAAGGTTCAATAGCTCCCAGACAATAGGGCCTAGGACCATCAAACCACTGCTAGAGTGTTCACAGACAGCGGCCCCGAGAAGCAGAGACTATGCTTCGGGCATTATGACCTTCTGCAATTTTACAGGAATATTTCCAATTAAGAATGTAATCTGATATTTTGAGAAAAATGCAGCTGACAAACGCTTTCAAGTTCAATAGCTTCTAGATAAAAAGACCCAGGACCATCAAACCAGTTGTAGAGTGTTCACAGACAGTGGCCACAAGACGCAGAGCATATGCTTCGGGCATTATGACCTCCTGTAATTTTACAGGAATCTTTCCAATTATGATTTTAAGCTGACATTAAGAAAAAATGCAGCTTACAAAGGCTTTAAAGTTCAATAGCTCCTAGATAAAAAGGCCCAGGGCCATCAAACCAGTTGTAGAGTGTTCACAGACAGTGGCCACGAGACGCAGAGCCTATGCTTCGGGCATTATGGCCTCGTGCAATTTTACAGGAATATATGTGACAGGTGCTGGTGTTTTGGTCCGCAAGTAGGGCAAAGTCATTTTTCAGTTTTTTACAGATTACGAAAGTGTAGATTATAAGCTTTCAAATAATGTGTCATACATTGAAATCTGAAAATAGTTGAAAAAGATATGCTTATTTGAATGTTGGTACTCCTAAAATCAAGTAGCAGAGAAAATCCCCTTGAAAGATCTTGAACTTTTCACACTTCTCACAGGGAGATAATGGGTGGGAACAATAGCTAGTTAATTCCACCTCAACCACTCCCCCACTAGAGTACCTGTAAATTCTTGCCCATTTAGGGGTTACCCTATTTAAAGCTTTATAACTCCAGATGTGAATACCACAGAGACTAGAAAAATGTCTTAAATGAAGCAATACAGTTGTACCATTTATAATACTAGCTTAGATTACTTTATATTCATAATTTTGTAAGAAAAAGTGCCACAAATGCAATGGTCAAGCCAAAAATCTAAAATGAATTTGCTCCTTTTTTAGTTCGCAATGAAATACTGGGAGATTGCGAGTTAAAGTATACATGTCCTGGATCAAAAACTTCTTGACCACAAGTTCATAAAATCTAAGGGTGGAGATGTAGAACTATTAAAGATCTATGAAGCAAAAACTAAGCAGTGTACCCAGCATCTCCAAATCTACCCACAATGTCTAAATTATTAACACATGGTCTAAAATAGCTAAGGGTCCAGAAACAAATCCAAAATATCTCCAAAAAGGAATATAATGCTTTTTGTACATTGTAATGCATGAGCCCCTTATGAAGGTTTAAGATGAAACATAGATATAATTTAAACATAATGCAAACATAGTCACACAATGCTGCACAGTACCTAAATGTGTAATAATTAACTTGTGTATGTAGCCTATTTCTATACTCTGTACACCCCTATGTTTTCTTGTATGGGAATGGGACGATATAAAAACATTTTCAGCCGTCCACTACGTTTTGGCAATGTTTCAACACTCTCCTCATCACTGTTGTATGCGTCACAAAAACCATTACACTACTAAGTAACCCTTACATTACAGTGTGAAATATCCACATTATATAATACCACTAACGTATTTAAAGACACTCAATTTATAAAATAACGTAATAACCGAAATATTTTGAGCAGTAATACTTACATAGCAATGATGAAATCTTATCTATGTTCAGTAGATGGAGACAGAGACAACACATCAATGACAGTTATATCCGCTTCTGTTTTGGTCCAGAAAACGATGTCAGATAGGTCTATCAGCAAACATATGGTTTAGCTATGCCCAGAAGTCCTCAATAATAATGGTATTTTCCAAGGAATTACGAAAAAATCGTTGACAGCGTTTCGTTAGGAGCAACGTCTTTTAAAGCTACCATATAGAGCGAATGCCATGGTAAGACAATGTTCGGTTATGCTAACCTATGAAACGCTATTCCAAAAGCAAAATTAGACATGTTATACATCGTTAGAAAGTTTATACTCTCACCTACTGATTGAGCGTCCGCCATTTTAGCAACCTCACACAGTAAACGAACATAGGCTACTACCACACGGCTTTATTTATGGGCGGTGGCTTGACCAAAACAAAGTGACAATAGCCAACGAAATCAAACATGCTAATTAAACTGCACTCCCATCACGCCTCCAAAACCCGGCTGTAAGAATCACTAAAACAAGCCGACTTTGCTGACAAATTATAAGTATTTAGTGACCCTAAAAATGTTGTTTATTCTATTGAGTGACTTCTTAAACAGTTTAACTTTCGTAATATGAAAAAAAGGAAAACAGTAAAAAAAAAAAATTAAAAAAACCTTTTTTGCCTCCTAGCACGATTTCAAGATTTGCGACTTGCGGACCTTTTCTCCAGCACCGTTCACATATTTCCAATTATGACTTTAAGCTGATATTTGGAGAAAAATGCAGCTGACAAACGCTTATAGCACCTAGAGAATAGGGCCTAGGACCTTCAAACCACTTTTAAATTGTTCACAAACAATCGTTACAGTATTTCAATTTATTTTTTGAAGAAGCACTCTTAACTGACTTGACTGAAGTAGCCCTAGGTAGCTTCAATGATGCAGGAGCATAAAGTAAGTTATCAATGTGCACGTGTACGTCCGTTTAATGAAGATACAGCACTTTCATGTGGTCAAGTTGTAGTTTGAAACTGCAAATAATTCAAAAGTGACTATGAAATAATGTAAACAAATATTATGAAATACAATGAAGTATGAGCAGAAATAATTCCTAAAAACATAGATGATTTAATCTACTCACAAACAAAGCTTCTCCAAGGATCACACAGGCAGATGGAACAAGATTAAAGGAGGTCTTGAATCATGCTGTTCTTTAGCTTGATTTACAGGGGAAATTCTTCTTCTTCTTTGGTGTTTTACAGCAGTTGGGATCCTTTTTAGTTGCATTACCGCCTCCTTCTGGATCAAACAGGGAAAGAGGGAAAATGGCTGCTCTTATAATGTGACTAGTAATCAATGTGACTTTAAACAACCAATGAGAATGCAAACATATGAAATAACAGGAATGAGTGACATTCACATAATGGCCTATAGAAGGTGCTAGAAACACTTAAACAAAATGAATGCAAGTAACATTACACAAACGATTGCCACATGATGCAGAAAATATGCTTTGTGCATTACTACGTGGTGCAATTTAACACAAATATTTCCAATTATGAATTTAAACTTACATTTGGAAAAAATGTAGCTGACAAACGCTTTCAAGTTCAATAGCTCCTAGATAAAAAGGCCCAGGACCATCAAACCAATTCTAGAGTGTTCACAGACAGTGGCCATGAAACGCAGAGCCTATGCTTCAGGCATTAAGAGCTCGTGCAATTTTACAGGAATATATTTCCAATTATGACTTTAAGCTCATATTTGGAGAAAAATGCAGCTGACAAACGCTTTCAAGTTCAATAGCACCTAAAGAATAGGGGTGGTAGCGCCCGAAGCATAGGCTCTGCTTCTCGGGGCCGCTGTCTGTGAACACTCTAGCAGTGGTGCTTACTGCACGTCCTCCTGCGAACGGCACAGCTCTCTGGGGCCCTGTGATTCACGGCTCGCCGTGTGATTGGAGATGAACTGCGTCTCCCAAAAACGTGTCACTCCAAGGAAGGAAGGGTGAAGGCTTCAGTCCTCCGGAGGAGGCCTCCCCGGACAGGAAGTCACGACCGCGGCACGGCGTTTCTGCGGACGTGCGGCGAAAGAGCCTTGGGGTCGCAGCGAGAGGACGCGACGGGGAGAGGACGCGGTCGGCACTGGCCGGGAGGGGAGGGGGGAGGGCATCTCCTTCTTAACAGACCATCTATTGTGAAGCACAGAAGAACACGCTGGCCTCATTCTGGCCTAAATGAGAGGACATTTAAAATATCTGCTCCGTACGTGTCCCATTGTGCTCTCCCGCGAATGAAATGGCCGAGGCATTTCAAATAGGCCCCACGGAAGGATACTGTATACAAATCTTTGAATGCAAAAAAAAGGAGTTGCTACAGAAGCAATGCCTTGGATTTGTTGATCTGCATTTTCCCACAAATGTGCTCCATGTTAAAGCAAGTATACACTGCTTTTTGGTAAACATGGACATTTTGGGATTTTTAAAAAATAAACATAACGGTCATGCTTCAAATGTTTACATAGGAGTTTCCTGATTTTTGCAATATTTGAGTCAACTGAACAAAATTTGGAAAACCTTTCTTTATGTCATACTTTTGGTGGTTTGGCTTCAAAAACATTTTTATGGAGTTTTTAAACATTTATTTGGCTGGAAGGATTCTTAGAGATCTCTACACACTTAACCATACAGTCAGGACCTGGGGGGATTTTGAAGAAAGCACCATCTGGGAGCAGCACTTACTGTAGCATTGACAGGCTATACCAGGGTCACTGGCGTGCAAGAGAGATCTTTTTTTTTTTTTTTGCAGGGCTAAATAAACAAAAGCGACTTCAAAATCATCGTCTTCCATCTACGTAAAGTTTCTGCTCCTCCACCGCAGCCAGTGTTTTCTGTGTTTGTTGCGGCAAACGTTGTCACTTCCACGTTTCGCATGATTGCCCCCCACTGGCGCGGAGTGTCAGTAAACAAACAGATGGAAGCCACAACGAGTATACACACGTTTGTATGCGGCGCCGCGTTGGGCGCGTAGGGTTCAATTTCAGGCAAGTTTGCCTTATGGAGTACACTGTTGTGTTAAGCCCAATGTGTGAGGCTAAGCCAAATCCCAGAGGAAACTTCAGGGGAAAAGTAAAAGTCCTGCCTTGGGCTTCTTCCACCGATGAACCCAGCCAGCTGATTTCACTAATTAGTTCTACAGTGGGGTGCAAAACTTTGGGCACACCTGGTCAAAAAGCCTTTTACAATCAATATCTAAGTGAAGAGAAGCTAACCTGATCTCTAAATGGTACAAAGTTAAACGTCACACATTCCTTCCTTCTTTTAAACCAAGATTACTTTTTATTTTGATTTTTTACAGTTTCAAAATAATAATAAAAAGGAAAAAGGCCCTGTGCAAAAGTTTGGGAACCCTGTCAGTTAGTACTTTGTAACTCCTCCTCGGGCAACTATAAAAGCTTGCAAATGCTTCCTGTAGCCAGCTAAGAATCCTTGCTTTTGGATTTTTTCTCCATTCCTCCTGGAAAAATACTTCTAGCTCAGAAATCTTCCACCTTGCATGCATGGCATGTGTAAGATCCCCCCACAGATTGTCAATAATATTTGAGTCTGGGGACTGTGACGGCCATTCCAAAACCTTCATCCGTCTTCCCTGAGGTACTTCATTGTTGATTTAGAGGTATGCTTTAGATCAATGTCTTGCTGGAATACCCAACCTTTCTAAAACTTCAATGTCTGGACTGACTTTCGAACATTAGCCTCTAGAGTTTCTTGATATTTGGTGGAATCCATTCCTTCCACCTCCTGTGCCCCGTGCTGCCCCACAACCCCAAAGCCCAATGGATCCACCTCCATGCTCAACAGCTGGCAAAGTGTCTTCCTTGCAAATGCTTCACCCTTTTTTTTCTCCAAACATACCTTCTTTGGTTGTGGCCAAAAAGTTCCATTTTAGTTTTGTCAGTCCAAAGCACATTCTTCCAAAAGGCTTCAGGGCTTCTCAAGGTTTTCTTTTGCATACTTCTGATGCTTAATTTTGTGTTGAGGTTGTAGGAAAGGCTTCTTTCTGGTAACTCTGCCGTGTAGGTCTTTGTTTTTGTACGTTGTATTGTTCTGTGAATAACTAGACCTGTGTGCGCTACTTTTTTCAGCTCTTTTGCAGTGATGTGTGGGTTGCGCTGAGCATTTCTCACCAGGTTTCGGGCCATTCTATCTGAAATGTTTCTTGGTCTTCCGGACCTTGCCTTGACTTGACAACTGCTCCATTTATCTTCCATTTTTCGGATAATGTTTCTAACCGTAGAAATAGGTAGTTTGAAACTTTGAGAAAGGTTTTTTTTACAGCCTTCTCCTTGTTTGTGGAAGTGAACAATCTTGATTCTGACATCCTTGGACAACAGTTTAGAGGAACCCATTGTTGTTAACACCAGACAGAACAGCCACCACAGTCGGATACTTTAGATGGCATGGAGTTACTTATATAGTTCAGCCCTGGAAATAACTGACTCATTGAAACTCTAACGAGTAAATCACCTTAGTCTGGGCCTTTGTAATTATCTTTTTTTTTAAAGTAACTAAGAATAATCCAAAAGGGTTCCCAAACTTTTGCACGGGGTCCTTTTCCTTTTTAAAAAAAAATAATTTAAAAACAGTAAAAAATGAAAATAAAAAATCTATCTTGCTTTAAAATTTGCAGAAAGGTCTCGTGTTTAATGTTGTAACATTTAGAATTCAGGTTTGCTTTTGATGACTTAGACATTAATTGTAACAGACATTTAAACCAGGGGCGCCCACATTTTTGCACCCCACTGTATTGGAAATACCCACCAGTATATACATATGATATTTTATAATATGCAATAGCATACATTTGCAATGCCACATAATGGGAAAATGTAACTGCAGGCTTGATGTCTATCTATGCTATATAGATATCAGCATAAATGTAGCTTTTTTTATAAAGGTAGCTATCCATGGAAATAGCATTCTATGTTTCTGTGTGTCTAATCTATTGACAGAGCACAATAGAGAGACACTTTGTAGTTTTGTTCTCACAAAGAAATGTGTGCATTATGGCTTCTTTACGTTCAATGTCCAAGGAACTGGCTCATTTTTCAATGTGCTTCTTCTGCTTGGCTCATTCACTGTATCCGGTCTACAGCCTCTGTGCCCTGAGTCACACCAGGAAATAATACCATGCATATGCCTGGAACATAATCCAAACTAACCAACCAACCAATACTGTACCTCCACCTGCCAACTGCAAATATACATCCACCTGCTAACCAATACTGTACCTCCACCTTCTAACTGCAAATATACATCCACCTGCCAATCAATATTGTACCTCCACCTACTAACTTATACTGGCAACTACCTGCCAACTAACAATATACAAAAACCAGGTAATTAATATTGGTAATTAATTTAAAAAAAAACATGGAATAAACACAACAAGAGTTTTTAACAAGAGGGGTAAAAGCAAGTAGAATTTTTTAAATGTAAAACCACCAATCAGCAGCTTCAACAGAACAGTTCTAAGCTTTCTCCAACCTACTTCTTACTACAAACAAGTCTCTTGTCACTTCACTAATAGATCCTCTTCCTATTAATGTTTTACCAAGTCAAATAAAGAAACAGAGATAAAATGGTCTTTCCACCTGTTGGTTGTGGCCCATAAGATTTACTAAATACATCCATCCATCCATCCATTATCTATACTAGTTTATTCCTGGGCAGGGTTGCGGGGGGAACTGGAGCCTATCCAAGCATGCATTGTGCGAGAGGCAAGAATACACCCTAGACAGGTTGGCAAACTATCGCAGATTTACTAAATGAGTATTGCATTTAAAACAAAGGCTTTTTACACAGATTTCTGGTTTGCTTCGCATTCTGATGAGAAAAAGTTGTTTGGAAAAGTATTGTAAATGCACTCAGGGGTAGCCTGTTCCTGGCTTCAGGGATGGCCTTTTGCTACAGAGCTCACTCTCCCAGATCTGGCAGCCTTCTCCAACCTGAAAAACATCTGTTCAGTTTGAACATTAATCATAATTACATGTTTAAAACGTGCCGTTCTGAGGGTGGACTCTACATAGCATGATAAAGTTGACTGTTAGTCTAATAAATCTTAGTCATTTCACATGCCACTCTCATTCCCCCACTATATTATCAGTGTATTTCTCTTGTGATTTCACTAGGTTATACATTTACTTTTTATTTCACTGGCAAACATTAAGATTTATTTTTTTATTTTTTTATTTCCATTTCACAATATGTTTAACTCTGATCAATATGATTTGGCTTTGTTTGGGGCGGGATGTTCACTGGCCACTGTACCGGCTTAGCTCCAGAAGATCTCAAAGCACCTGAATCCTTTTAGACGTAACAGTCTGGTCTGTAAAAGTTACTGAATTAGTGTAAAACAGAGGGGGTAGGCATTATTTGTTTCAGCCCACTCTATATATAGGCCAGAGTGTTTGTTTTAAGGGAATGATGGCATTTCTGAAAAGTGGATCTGATTTTCTTTCCCCTCTCTGTTACTTTTCTCCACAGGAGAAGGTCGGTTTTAATTAAGGCTCAGCTGGGCACCTGTGTAAACGCTCTGCACTGTCGAATGGTTCCTCCTGTCCTAATTTCAAAGTGGGGCTGGTTAACACAACCCTTACCCTGTTAGGCTCGGTTTCTCTCTCTCTACATGTCTTTGAGAGTTGTTGATCTTTGACTTGGTTCATGTTGCATTTGTGAGCGATCGACTGAACTCAGTGTGACTGATAATGAGATGCATTTGAAATCCCTCTGCAGATCTACATACGCACACAAAAAGGCAAACACTTGAGCGGTTCAATGAAAATCCATTGTTACACTTTCATTCTTTGAAATGAAAAATTTTAAGCAGAGCAGGATTGTTTTAGCACACAAAGAGAGGCACACTTACGGCTTTAACCCTTTTAAGGCCCACTCAGTAAGTTTGGTTGCTAACGAAATACTAATGACTTACAATAACCAAAAGACAAAGATAGGGTACGATAGTGAAGAATTATTCTCCTTATAAAAAATAATGATAAAGACCCTCACGAAAGCACTTAAAAAGGAAAAATAAGTAATTAAAATGAGTGTCGGACAGACACTACTTCCTTGTTCAACTTCTGTTTCCTTCGTTTTTGAAATCTGAGCATTTTTGGAGTCTTTGCACAGCTCATCACCATGAAACAAAGTCATCACAGACTCATCAATTAGCATGATTGTCGAAAGGAACAGTTGAACAATGTTTAACTCCTGCAGATGTATTTGACATTGCCACAGCAGCCTTATGTTAACGGCAACAGTAACAAAGGCTTAGAAGACTAAGGAAAGTTATGTAAAATCTTAATAGGCAAATAACTACGTTCAAAGTAAATATATTTAATCCCAAGTAAAACTTGAAAATTCAAGTGCTTTTAAATTGGCAGCATTAAATGTAAAAACAGAAAAGCTATTTAATTTTTGTCCAAGAAAGTAAGAACATCACATATAAACAGGTTGATTCTTATACTTAATCAAACCCCAGTTTGTTTTGTGTGGTTGAGTGAATAGACTCAACCTGTCACTAGCTATCTTAAAATTAGGAAAACTGAAATATAAAATGTAAGACCATCGTTCATCCATACATAAATATGTACATATGCCCAAGTACCATTAAAGTAAATCTAATACTTTTGACTCCAAATAATTAGGGTACAAATTTAATATTAATAAAATATAAAAAATATTATACTCGCTAGTGAGAATGCCAATGACGAATGCTCGCTGATAGCCGATGGTCGATAGCCATTTCAAAGTCAGGGCCATAAACATGAAACAAATCATGTACTGCCAACTCATTGCTGCCGTTAAATGTGCTAATGTTACATGTTTGTTTGCATTCTGACCTCAGAAAAAATTGAAAGTTTTCATTCCATGTTGAGGCTACTTATATTACTACTTACTGATATTTTTAAGCGTTTCAGTTTGCTGTATATTTATTCATTTGTTTATATAATTTATATTTATTTAGGCTACATTTTAAAAAGAAACAATTTTTTTTCAATTAAAGGGCTGTTTTTTTATTTATCATTTGTTTTATAAGTCATTGTGTTGGTGTTACAAGTTCATAAGTTGTGTGCTGTTATACTGTGTTGAAATAAATTAACTAAATGTTCAGTCTCCTTGCTGGTTGTTCCGACACATTCAGAATCATTACCACTTTTGCCGTTAGCATTTTCGTAAACAGGCGGCTCGCTTCGTGCGTGCACTTGTAAAATTTATATTTTAAAAGCTCATTATTACGGTTTGTATTTCTCTGTAATGTAGCACAGTGTTAACAATGTTACTTATAACATTCTTTCTCATCCTTGGAACTCAAACCATTTTCGGATGCCCCAAAAATATATACTGTATATGTAAATAATTAAATTAATATCATAAACGGGCAACGACTAGTCGATTAATGGCTTGAACTAACGACTACTAGTCGACTAGGAAAATCTTTGGTCGGGAGCAACCCTACTAAATTGGCAACACTGGATGCATCTTTGTCATACACTGTGACAAGGATGCTGTAGATAAAATAGGAAAACTTGGAAAGATCGGGTTAGTGCCCCCAAAAATCATGCAAATAGAGCTTCCCAGTGGGAAGAAAAAACACTCAAATGGTTTTGTGAAAAAACTCCCCAGTCGGAAGAAATCTTGTGGATATTGAGCGAGAGCCCAATCTTTGCTGGCCAGCCTGATTATGAGAAGCCAAATTTAGGCTAAAGGGTAATAGAGGGGTAATGGGGAGGCTATTGGGGCTGTAACCAGATGTATCATAAGGAATGGATCTACGCAATTTTGTTTTAAATGGTTTATGGAAGCACTAGACTTGCACACTGAAAGAAACATGAAACTAGTTCATTATAATGCTTAATTTTCTTTTACTTTCTGATGTACATTAAAAAGTGTGTACAAAAAAAGAAAACAAATCTATATATATATATTTGGTTGGTTACCCCATACCGATACAGTACCGAGAGTTTGGCACTTTTCAGAGTTTCCTACAGAAATGACCACAGACAGTCAGCCAATTAAAACATTGATTTCTGTACCTTCTGACCTCATGTTAACAAACAGAATTCACGAACAACTTCACACGTCTTCACAATAAAGCCCCAAACTTAGCGAATTTTGCATTTTTCCTTCTTTTCCCTGCCTGATTACATACATCATGGGGCGACGTAGCTCAGGAGGTAAGACCGATTGTCTGGCAGTCGGAGGGTTGCCGGTTCAAACCCCGCCCTGGGCGTGTCGAAGTGTCCTTGAGCAAGACACCTAACCCCTAACTGCTCTGGCGAATGAGAGGCATCAATTGTAAAGCGCTTTGGATAAAAGCGCTATATAAATGCAGTCCATTTACATCATGACAAATTCTCCAGGCCCACAAACAATACATCTCCCCATTGGACATTTATGTACACCAGCCAATCAATCCCCTTCTTCTTGACCTCTCAGCTGCCTTCGACACCGTTGACCATCCTACACTTCTGTCTTCCCTGACAAAATTGGGAATTTGCGGACCAGCCCTCAACTGGATTGCGTCCTATCTCTCCGGCCGCTCCTTCCAGGTTGCCTGGGCCGGTGCAGTATCAGCTCCTCGTCCCCTCACAACTGGGGTCCCTCAGGGCTCTGTCCTTGGTCCCCTCCTCTTTTCTCTGTATACTAGGTCCCTTGGCCCTGTTATTGCCGCCCATGGCATGTCATATCATCTCTATGCAGATGATATTCAACTTTTCTACTCTTTCTCTCCCACAGACACTCAGGTCTCCGATCGCATATCCGCCTGCCTGAGTGACATCCAGAGCTGGATGACCAAACACCAGCTCAAGCTCAACACAAACAAAACGGAACTTCTCCATATTCCTTCTCTTACCTCTCCCACTTCTCATCTCCCCATTTCTTTAGGAGACACTCCCCTACACCCTTCACAGAGTGCCCGAAATCTTGGAGTTGTGCTCGACAACAGGCTGTCACTCTCTGAGAATATCGCGGCAACCACCCGGTCGTGCAGGTTCATCCTGTACAATATCCGCAGAATAAGACCACTCCTCACCAATTATTCCACACAGCTCCTGGTCCAGGCCATGATACTGTCACGTCTGGACTACTGCAACTCCCTCCTGGCTGGCCTCCCAGCATCAGCCACCAGACCCCTTCAGCTCATCCAGAATGCAGCAGCACGTCTGGTTTACAACCTCCCTCGTGACTCCCACGTCACTCCCCTCCTCATCTCCCTCCACTGGCTACCAGTGCAAGCTCGCATCCGGTTTAAGACACTGGTGCTTGCTTTCCAAGCAGTCAAGGGGTCAGCTCCTGGTTATCTGCAGAAGATGATCAGACCCTACAAGCCGGCCAGATCGCTCCGATCGGCTACTACAGGGCGGCTGATTCCTCCCCCTACACGAGCAGCAACAAGGTCTCGACTCTTTGCAGTTCTGGCCCCACGATGGTGGAACGATCTTCCAGTGGAGGTCAGAACAGCAGAGTGTCTGAGCACCTTCAAACGGAAACTCAAGACGCACCTCTTCTCTGTGTACCTCTCTCTTCCCTAAACCCCCTCCCATAACTATAAAAAAAAAAAAAAAAAAAAATTTTGTTCAGACTATCTTGTTTCTCCGTATTGTATGCATCATAGTAAAGGCTTTTTATCTACATGTTGTTCAATGGACTTAAGCGGACTTGATCCTGAGTTTGGTTACTCTGTTGTAAGTCGCTCTGGATAAGAGCGTCAGCTAAATACCTATAATGTAATGTAATGTAAAAAACATCACATACACACGGAAAATGGATCTATAGGATAGGATATAGGTATGGAAGTATATATATATATATATTTGGCGCTTAAAGAGAGCAAAGAGGAGTCCTAGCTACAACTAAGCGTATCAAAATGCCGTATAAACACAAAAAGTGGATCTCAGAAGAGAAAACAGAACACTGACCAGGAGAGAAGGGTAGACAGCTCGGGAGCTGAAATTTAAGGAGGCTGCTGATAAGGCTAGTGGGATGTCTGTCAAATGAGTGAGTACATAAAGTGCTTTTCAAGTGGATCTGTGTTGGGTTTCCCATGGCGCCAACCTACTGTATTTTGAATTGGACCATTGCGCCATTTGTATCAGCAATTGTTTATTTTTATATATAGCAAAGCACCAGTGCTAAAGGGTGAAACTGGATCATACTGTAAAAATTCAGATTAGGATAACCATAATCCACAAGCATTTCTTAAAGGTTTGGTTTGCATTTTTGGACTCAAGTCCATTGAGCTACTCATCACAAATTATCCTACGAATCCTACCTTATCACAGATTCTGAGCCTCATATTAACCTCTCGACCACAAGCACATCATTGGGCATGTGGATAAAATGATATGAAAAAGACTGAGTCAATGATCTTGAGTTTAAAAAAATCACTCAGCGACGCAGGCCTGTTAACTCTATGGCGCGCACTGTGCCTTGGAAAAAAAGTTGCCCCTGCCCCCCCTTCCCCCAAAAAATGTCTGTCTGCTCTCCCAATCACAGCAGTCTAGATCCAGGACTGGCTACAATATATGTGTGTTTGCATGTATGTATGTGTTACTCATACAACACAGTACAAAAATAAATTATTGTCAGTCAAATACAGTTTTGAAAAATAAGTACAATAGTATAATTTCTTCTGGAATGTAAAAGAATAAAATATCTTATTTGTGAACACAATTTTCGAAACAAAACTTTTCTGATGCGCTTTTCAAACACCCAAAGCACTGGATGCACACTATTGTTCAAACATATCGAGTAGTCATTTAAAAAATTAATAATAATAATTGGCGTAACGCAGCTGAATTGCTGATTATTTCTAATATAAATTGCCATTTTTTTAGATGGTAAGATGAAAAAGCAATGGGCCAAGTTACTTGAAATACTTTAGGAAAAATTTGGTAGCAGCATTGCTTTGTAATACAGCATGTTATATTTATGTGTGCTGAGATAGGAAATTTTTTTTTTCTTCTAACATGGCCTAATGTTGATATCAGTACTTTTAGTGGAAGGCCTAGATTTTGCAAGTGTGAATGACTTGTAGACAGTGCTTTGTATGTGTGCGTAACATAATTTTTGTATGTTGAAAATGTGTTTTTCTTCAGATGTAACATACAAGGCAAATTCCGTTTTAGAACTCAGAGGCCAGGTCTGGAGATATTGTTGCCTGGAAACAACACTAACTGTAGGAGCTATGATAGGCCATGGCAGGGATGTGCCAGCTTGGCCACTGGTCAGACCCCCTTTCATTTGGTTGATGTTATTGGTTAGGAATTAATGTTTATGATATGCAGACTAGCATCTGCCCTGTCAGACTGATCCTTCAGGTAGGCTGAGGTATTTGGGAGCTATTTTTGCGTATTTTTGCCCCTGCCTGCTACAGTTCCTCATAGCTTCTCACCTTCACGCTGTTGCTTCCCCAGTTTTCAATTTCTCCATCCTGTCAGGACAAGGGTGTCTTTTGATAGGACAGTTGGGGTAGCTCATGGCCGATCCTCTTCCAAATATTTGGCTTGCTCCACAACTCTAGTGAGTGACCACAGCTTCAGGCGAGGCGAGCCATTTACATAACTATCTCAGAACAGTACGGTAAGATACAGCAACCCCCTGGCAAAGACATAAGCCAAGAAAAGTCATAAATCAACACAAGACTAATCCAATCCAATCCAATCCAATTTTATTTGTTAAGCACTTTAAAACAGCCATGGCTGACCAAAGTGCTGTACAGACAAATAAATACATTGCAAAATAAACACACAATTGGAGAAATAAATAGGAAATAACTAATAAATGTTATGAGCCTCTGGATGAATAAAAATAATGGCTTCTTAATGAGGGTATGCATATGGACACACTGATCGCCTATAATAATGAGGATTATATCTAATACCTTTATGGTTTTATGTCTGGGATTAGCCCCAGATAAAACACGCACACGCGCACACACACACACACACACACACACACACACACACACACACACTCAGCTAATGTTATTGACCTAATTTAATTACTGGCATCTTGTAGTTCAAGGAAAGTCAGCGTTGAGGATTCCAACAAACTCATATCCCTGCGGTTAGTATTGCATTCTTTCATTTCCTTCAGAGTAAAGGATTCAGTAAAGAGCTCATCAAGGACACAGAGTCTTATTACAAATAATACAGACGAGCCGTCTCTTTCCACATAAAAATCTACAGCTCACTAATATGAGCTAAACTGATCCTGTGTTTCGGACAAACTTTTTTTTTTAACCATGTGTACAGTATCAGGGTTCTCACTCGTCCTGAAAAACCTGGAAATGTATTGACTAGTTTTCCGGTCATAGAAAACACCTGGAAAATGAGAATTTACAAAATGTCCTGGAAATATTTGTGTGGTCATGGAAAATTGTAGGCTAGGCTATAAGTCAAGCTATTAAACAGTACATTTAGAGCTGAGATATTTTTCTGTATTTTTTCTGCTGAGATTACATGGCCGCATAAAGTTTTGAATGCTTATGGTACTAATAACCCCCCCCCCCCCTCCCCAACCCCCTCGGCCCCCGGTCCACCACTGGCTCCTAAAATGAGTGGGAACCCAGAGTATGTACAGATGGGTGACAAATTAAAGGAAAACCCTGAATAAATAAGTGGAGAAACCTAATGAATGCAGATGCTTCCATACAGGTGTACTATATGATACAGTTAAGCAATTAACATCCTACCATGCTCTGTGGCATGTACAAAAAATGCTGAGCAGGCTCAGTTGACCTCGATTTTGGATCAAGATGGCAAGAGTAAAAGATCTAAGTGATTGTAAAAGAGGGTTCATTATCTGCATTTGGTTCTATGGGAAATACATCAGTAAATAGGGTCAGAAATTGTGGTCAAAAGCGGACATTCGACTGTTGTGGTGCTTGTGCATTCGCGCGATTGGTAAGGAAAAACAGAAGAGCAACACTTCCTCAGGTGACTGAGAACGTCAATTCAGGATGTGATCAGACTGTTGGCAAGAACAGTCTTTCGACAGCTACATACAGAGGGATATCACAGTAGGGTTGCAGTGCATAAACCCCCTCATTATAAAGACCAGTGCACATTTGAACACCTTTGGAAGATTTCGGACCCACATGTTGGACAACGCTCACCACCACCATCATCAAAACACCAAATGAGGGAGGAATGGAGTTCCATCCCTTTAGCAGACTTGTAGAATCTATGCCAAGGCACACTGAAGCTGATCTGGCAGCTGACGGGGCTCAACACCTTACTAAAAGGAACTGCTCCTTTAACATTAATCAAAGTCAAATGACTTTCAGACAATAATTTCATGTTGGAACTGCTGTTCAGAGCCCAACAGAGTCAGGACAAACTACAGGGATACACGCAGTACTCACAGTGTATACAAACTATGAGAATACACACAGTACTCATAGTGTATACAAACTATGAGAATACACACAGTACTCATGGTGTATATAAACTGTACAAAGAAACATGCAGCACAAACTATCAGAAATAGCTTAAAATCATAATTCAGTCAGAGCCAGTTTTTACCGAGCACACGGCAGCAGTTGTTTGCCTGCTGGAACTGAAAGTTTTACGGCCATCTCCGAAAGACAAACAGGATAATTCTGCACGCTGACGTCTGCATCTGCACCTGACCGTTGCTTTATCCTCTCACCCAGCAAGGGGAATGGAGATTGAGAGAAAACAAAGACAGAGGAACCTGGAACCTGTAGGCGTGCTTGGCCTGCGCTGTGAACGGACTCTCTGAGCGTCCCGTCCCTGGGTAAATATTGACCATTTTCAATCGCTGCAAAAGTTCAAGAGATCTCCCGCAAAAGCAATAATTTCTTGGCCGGACCGAATGCATGAGATAATCAGATTATGAGCAGTGAATCACAGTCCCCAGATCTCCTTCTGTTTATAATATCATATTCGGGCATTACATTACATTACATTACATTCATTTGGCAGACGCTTTTATCCAAAGCGACGTACAAAAGTGCATTTTCATGATCGTAGACAACTGCTGAACACGGGTTCAGTAAGGTACAATTACTTATTTTGTACAGCTATTTCTAGCCCAGAACAATGAACACTATCCTGGTCTAACATCTGCAAAGCCAAACTAGGCAGAAGAATAAGCTACAGTATTAGGACGAATACAATTTACCAAGAAGTGCAGGGATGGGGCAACATGTAACAAGTGACAGGAAAAAGGTTTTTTTTTTTATTTTTTTTATTTAAAAAAATATATACAGCGTGGTGGTGGTTATTCTAGGTATAGTCTGAAGAGATGAGTCTTCAGGCCACGGTGGAAGATGGATAGTGAGGGGGAGGTTCGGAGAGGGACGGGGAGTTCGTTCCACCACTGGGGAGCTAGGGTGGAGAAGCTCTGTGATCCCTTTGGGCGGGTGGGAGGGGTTGCAAGACGCCCTGCTGCCGCAGAGCGGAGTGGTCGAGCAGGCACATAGAATTGAGTCATGTCCTGCAAGTAGATGGGGGCTGTCCTGTTGGCGGCAGTGTAGGCAAGGGTCAGGGCTTTGAATCGGATCCTGGCAGCGACCGGTAGCCAGTGAAGTGATCGCAGCAGAGGAGTGACGTGGGAGAATTTGGGGAGGTTGTAGATGAAGCTGGTGGTCACTCTGTCAGCAAGGAGAGTTAGAAACCCTTGAATGAAACAACAAAGATCACAATCATTTTTTACGATGTCAAGAATGATAGAGAATAAAGGGGAGGACAGCATGCTTAGAGATTGCTAGGCCCAGTTTCACGGTGTGCTTTCACTGTCCTCTCTCCTGACCTGGACTCTACATTTCTTTGCTGTAGTGGGATATAAACTAATCAGGAAGGACAGAACTAATAAAAGAGGTATTACTTTATGGAGGATAAAAATCTGAATGTGCTTGACTTTCCAGGAATAGATCCTTTCATTTATAGTGACCCTCTCATTCCTATTCCTACTACAGGGACCACAGGAAAGGGATCTTAATGTTCGAGTGGACAATGGACCACCAGCTTCTGACAGCTATGCTCTGTGGAATCATGCTGTACAGTTATAATGAGCCACTTCAATTACCCCTCTACCAAACTGGGAGGTTGTGCTGGGACAGGGAAAATATGAAGATGAGTTTTTTGATGGTGTTAAGGATTTTTTTGGCTCAGTTTATACCTCTGTCGTCAAAAGGGAACTGAATTCAATTCTGGATTCGATTTTGTGTAATAATCCTGATGGAAATTGCTGGGAGTGGAGTCACTTGGGATAAGTGATTCTAGGGTGGTCACTTTGCATTTTGAGAAGTTAAGACCTCCTCAAATGATAGAATTTTTACCATCAGGCCAGCTCACTACAATACGATGTGAGAAAATCTCAGTGATAAAGGAGCAGCAAGAGTGTAAAAGAAGAGTGGAGCATTTTTCCTTCTTTGGAGGGAAATGAGCGACATGCTTGAAATGCACAGAGAAAAGTTTGGTCAGGAAACTCTTGGAGCAGCCAGCCATTGATCGGCCTCATCAACCACATGAACTCAAACAATCACAGACACACATCACTGCATGTTTTCATACTCAACCAATCACACAAACACCACTGTACGTTGCCTGTGCTGTACTACGCTTGTTGCGGTTCACAGAAAACTCAAATCTGGACCTCAAATCCAATTATGTGGTGCATATATGAATTCCGTGGTCTCAAATAAAATTCA
This sequence comes from Anguilla rostrata, assembly GCF_018555375.3. NCBI lineage: Eukaryota > Metazoa > Chordata > Actinopteri > Anguilliformes > Anguillidae > Anguilla > Anguilla rostrata. The sequence goes on from NC_057945.1 coordinate 6,605,144, forward strand.
GACCATGCTAACTGAGGTAGCCCCATAGGCGATGTGCAATCAGCACAATTGCATCGCGCTGGGAATGGGAGGGTTCTGTCACCCCCGCTGGTTAATTAGGCATCCGTTGATGGCATATTACAAGCCGTTTAAGAAGGGTCTTCCTCTGACTCTGCGTGAATAGTCTGCGGTGGGAAAAGAAGCAGACGTGAGCCATTGCGTGTTTTGGAGAAGAACCGCTGCTGGCTACACTTTCTCCAGTTGGAGGCGGGGTTTGTGCGTGAACGTGGCTGTGGTTGCAGACAGTTGGCCATTCTGAATGAGTGTGGGAATCAGACATGCTCAGACCCCACATTGGGTGCCAAATTTGTTTTAAATAATAATAATTATAATAATGTTTAAATAGTTCTAAAGTATAAAATATGCTAGTGGCACAGATGAGTTATTAGGACTTCAAGAGTGATTTGTTTCCTGCCCAACCCTTTCTTTAGGCTGCAGGATGTCTGGCACAGCTAACAGGATCCCTCCTATCCCAGTCTCACCATAAAAACACCACATGGAGTATCCGGACTGTAGTTTGTTAGCAGCAATGCTAATGATCACTGATGAACTTAACCCTCCTGTTCTGTTCATTTTTTAGGTACAGCAAAAATGTTCCCGGGTCAATCCCCATACAGGGGGGGTTTGCAAATACATGAAATGAACCATTTTCATTTAAAATGTTGATTACACTAATTAAGGCCAGTAGAAGAAGTTTCATACTGAAAAAATAATTTTAAGTATTTTTCCTAGATTTTCAAACTTTAAAAAGGGTCAATTTGACCCGCAACATAACAGGAGGGTTAAAAGATAAACTTGCATATCTTATAGTTTATCCAGGCAGAGTATCTAACCCCACACATTTGAATGACCTTGGACAAGGTTATCTGCAGAAGGAGACAAATTCTAATAATTTTGTGAGTCATTTGCTTTGTAGTTGACCTTGTCTAAAGTGATTTATGTAGCTGCTTTCTCACAGAGTACCTAATCCTACACCTGGATACGGACTGAAGCGGCACTCTCAAGGGAACCAGTTCTGGGCCAAAGAAATGTTTCACACAAGACTCTAAAATGAGGGCAAAGACAGTAACGGTTTAGCGGCTGTGACTGCTCTGGGGAACGGTGTTGTTCATGCCCTTTGCTTCAGTCCTCATGGTAAAGTAAAGGAAAGGCTGGTACTCTGGGTTGGGCTGGGCTGATTGCTCAATAAGACAGAAAGTGCCCAGGGTAGACTACATGGCCAGAAGTATGTGGACACCTGATGTCCAAAATCTCACCCAAAATTATTAATATGGAGTTAGTCTAACCTTTGCTGCTAAAACAACCTCCACTCTTCGGGGAAGGCTTTACACGAGATCTTGGACCATTGCTGCAGGGATTTGCTTCCGTTCAGCCAGAAGAGCATTAGTGAGGTCAGGCACTGATTGGGTGATTAGGCTTGGCTCGCAGTTGGCTTTCCAAATGATCCCAAAGGTGTTTGATGGGTTTGAGGTCAGGGCTCTGTGGAGGCCAATCATTTTCTTCCGCAGCGTTCTCGACAAAACCATTTCTATATGGACCTCACTGTGTGCCTGGGGGCATTATCATGCTGAAACAGGAAAGGACCTTCCCCAAACAGTTGGTGAAGCACAGAATTGTCTAGAATGTGGCTGTATGCTGTAGCATTAAGATTAGCCTTCACTGGAACTAAGGGGCCTTTTTTCATGGCCCAAACCATGAAAAACATCCCTAGACAAAGGGGTGTCCAGATACCGTTGGTCATATAGGGTAGCAGTCAAAAAGCTGAACAATGATGTTCATAAATGGAATACAGTTGAGAGTTATTATTGTATTAAATTTAAATGTGATCCAATATGAATAAGCTGCTGACAGTTATGGTTTCACTTAGCTGTGAAAATAACTCCACAGACTACAAGTAAAACATAAATATGTTAATCATAGGGGGGCACTGTCGACTCACAGCACGAAGGTCTTGGGTTCGAATCCCGGTCGAGGCCTTCATGTGGGGAGGGTACATGTTCTCTCCCGTGAGAGGTAGGCTAATTGGAGAGTCTAAATGTGTGTGCCCATGTGTGTGAGTGAATGGCGTGTGTGTGCCCTGCAATAGATTGGTGACCTGTTTAGGAGTACTCCTGCCTCTCATACAATGCTTGCTGGAATAGGCTTCAGCCCTCCTGCAACCCTGACCAGAAATAAGCAAGCTGTATAATGGATGGATGATGATCATACAATATCTGTAACAAAGCAATATTTATCTTTACTTGAAAAAAAATCTTGTGGGTTCAAGGGAGATGGGCATCACATAATCATGACTAGGAAAATGTTAAAATTTTCATTCAACAATTGTGAACAGTTACTTAAGACAGGTAAATATACTTCAAATTTCCAAGAACAAAGATGCAGTGACATCTTTAAGGCGATTCTGGTGCAATATGTAAGCCTGACCAGCGGGGAATATTTTACGAGATATGAAAATGTGTGAAATGTGACCACCGTCTGTCGGGCACGTACAGGCTCTGTCTCTATGTGCTTGAGCAGCGGCGGCCTGCTTGCAGGCTTTTCTTTCTGTGAATTCACACTGCCACCCAGTGGTCAAGAAGGAGAATAACCTCAGCAAATAATGATCCATTTCTGAGATTCTCTAACCCAACCTTCTTCAGGTACTTCTTCTGGAGGCCCATATTAATTATTAAAAGTGCTGCGTATGGGCCAAAGAGATGCCACATGCTCTTTATAACACAATGAATAAACAGCGATGTGTTGCACACAAAGTAGATACTTTTGTAAATATTCACAACTATTAATTATTATTCTCAGATCAGTGGATAAGGGTCTCGTAGACAGCAAGAGTTAAAACAATAAAAGGTTGTGTCTTCACTTTGTGGGCTCCTAAACTGTAGAATGCCTTCCAACGCACAATCAAGTTTTCAGTTTCTTTTGAAGACAGACGTTTTGTTTCTTATTGTATGCACCATATTTTCTGCACTGTACATTTTAACCTTACCTAAAATTTATCTTTGACAGATACTTTTTGTTTATAGGCTTGACTGCTTTTTCACCATCTGCTGTTCTTGTCTTGTCCTTGTCTTTGGAAGTGCTTTGAACGCGCTGTATGCAAAGCTATTCATCCTTAGCAGTGTGATATCACATTATGGACCTACTTCCCTTCAGGTGGCTGCACAGCTAAAGCTGGGACTCAGATTCACGGTCCACCCACCGCGCCCTCATGATGTCCAGTCCCCTGGGCTCCTCTGGCTTATTGTAGCGGAGGTTCGCACACTTGAAAAGGAGTTAAAACAAACACCAAACAGCTGGAAAGGGGTCAGAAGAGCACCTCACAGCCTTACAGAATCATAGATTTACAGTACAGCTCAGACCTACATATTCATTTCAAAACATTTGTATTGCTATAAATCCTGTACTGTAGTAAATCTGCAGTTGAAGTGATATCGTGGTAACTGGGTTGTCACAATTTATGCGCTCAGTAACCGCACGAATCGAGAAGATTTTAGATTGACAGCATGCGTCTCTTCTTCATGTCCTGTTACCTAGAACATAAATGTTTAGGTTCTAGGTAACGGGATATGAAAGAGACCCACCCTACCAAAACCCTAACCCACCCCCCTCAGTAAGCTGTTTACTGTGTACGGCCACTCATTTTGTAGCCCATGCAAATACTGAATTTGCAGTTTAAAAACATAGGAAATCTTTACAAATTTAAATTTAAGACAGCTGGAGCTGACGATGCCCGAACCTCAGAAATCCTCTGGAAATGCCTGTTTGAGGAGAATTAACAGCCACATTTTATTTCTTACTCCCAGTTTGAAAAATTTGGTAAAAAAAATAAGTCATTGGAGCATTCTTCAAGAACACTATTGGAGTTTCCTTACTATTTTCTTTAGTGTGTGTGTGCGCATGTGTGCATGTGCGTGTAAATGCATATGCGCGCGTGTGTGTGTGTGTGTGTGTGTGCGCATATGTCAGCACAGTCAGCATTGCCACAGTAATTACCACTTGTCCCAAATAAAACAAAAGTAAATGAATACATTTTCATGCAACAAAATTAAGACTGTGTTGGGTAGTCATCTAAATTAGAATAATAATGCAGATGTCAAACTGAATTGCCCTCAGTCGTGTCCCATCACAGCCATATTAGAACAGAAGGAAGCTCATGAACACCCCATCGGTCAATGCTTGTGCTATACGAAGCTGTCTCTAAGCGACCATGATTATTCTCTCCCTTCCGGCCCCTTTGTTCCTCACCTTGGTGAACTAATTTATTTCACCACAGGGAGGCGCTGCAATCCAAACAACTCAACTGAAGGGACGCCAATAGGAACAAAATGGTGAATGTGTTTTTTTCCATGATCCGGACTTCCAAAAAATTACAAACAAAATAAATTGCAATATTTATTCTTTAATTTCTGCACTAATTTCTTCACTCTCTCTTTCATTGGAGAGCATATTTTGTTTGCCCTGAGTTCAGTGGCACTTTGCTGTGACAGGTTTAGCCTATTAAACAAAAGTTTTCCAAAAAAATTAACAAACAAAAAAAAAACTGCTCAGTTTAGAAAATGACGTTTCTTAAGCTGCTCACTTTTATTTTTAAAATGTTTATTTTTATATGTCATATTATACACATCATATTGACAAGTCATTATTGGCACTCCGTTCTCCATTGTTGAGCAATACTGCTACCCTCGCTCTATTACATGTGGAATGCTGCATAAATTTAAGTCGAACCTGCCATGTCCAAGTTGTCATATGACAGGTAGAACGTAAAAGTTTCATAACAGAACAGTTCAAAGCCATATAACTCCAAAGACAAGGTACACTTAAAATCAGAAGATCGTTCGCCATCCAGCAGACCTATGGAGTTTCCCTTTTATGTATCTGCAGGAACTATATTGTCCATGAGATTTAAATGTCCATCTTTATGCTATGCAGCACAACAATGAATCATAATAATTTAAGCAATAAGTAACACACTTACATGTGTTGCATATATTTGTATTACACGTTTTCCATATTGCAAATATTTAGTACATGTTTCTGATAACGCCTCATGTTAAATATGACTCCAAACCGACCAGCATGAAAATTCAATGTATACGACAAGGTATATGACAAGGTCTAACATAAAGACCTACATAAAACATTCATAATGATTTATAGCATGTTAAATGTGTAGTAGTGCCACTATGGTGAGAGCTTCATAACACTTTCAAGAGCATTGAATATAAAAGTCGCTGAGAACCACCTTTGACACTAGACTTTATAACACATCCAAGAACAAATTACATTAAAATATGTAAGGAAATTCATTGGACAATAGAACACATTCAAAATAGCTTCATAAGACATTCTTTTTTATTATTATTATTATTTTAAAGAATATTTAACAGGAATGATTAACACTAATCCTCAAAAAGTGATTTTATGTTAGATTATATAGGATTCATGTTCATCATCAGGATGTTTGAGTAACGTGGATTAATGGATTTCTGAAAATGTTATTGCCATTGTTCACCATGAGGAGATGTTACCCATTTGTGTGCATACGACGTGAATGGAATATCATTTATGTGACCTTGAGTGAAATTATTTGGAATAAAATAATTATTTTTAAAGAAGTTTTAGGAACCTTCTTATCGTACTTTCTGTTCTTTCACTGTGGCTGCGAAGTCTTTAATTGTTATTTGGATTATTACATATTTTACTGTAATTATCACTGCAGTTCTCTATTTGTGCCCTTTACAATGAACACATTGCAGTTTTAAAAATCTTTGGTTCACTGTTTTAAGATTGTAAAGCTGTTGTACCACCTACAAGAAAAACACTTGAATAAATGCAGTTGGGAGATTTGAATGTGTGCGAATTATGATGTTTAGATTTGGAAATCTAATAAATCTAATAAAATAGCCAGCCAGCTAGCTACATAAAAACTGTTAGCAGACACTGCTGAAAACAGTGTTAACTGTTAACAGACAATTGGCTGTCGTTATAGCTAGCTAGCCATTGTTAGGTTACATTATTTAGCCAGTAGCAGCAACAACACCTCCTGCAAAGCAGGCTACAACACTAAAGTACATCACACAAAAAATAATGTTATTTCAGAAGCAAACATATGTGGAATACTGAAATATGTAAACAATAACTGTTATTTTACATTAAAACAGGATTAGGTACCGAGGGTCATGTGACTCACAATCCATAGACTTAAGTTGAATATACAGTACTGTGGAGAAAAATGGCAATGAATATATGTATGATGTATTGTGCTTTCTCCTCTTAGTGATTGCCATGTGTACGTATCAACAGCTTATTGGAAACAACACTAAGCATGTGTAACTATGTGGTTATTTACATGGGATCTGATTTGGACATTCTTGCTAGTTAGCCTGCTGACTAAAGCACTGTCAGCTAAGTGGTTAGCAAAGCAACTGTATGGTATGCCTGTATGGTAGTCCTAGTGCAAAAACGGCAGTGCAGCAATACGCTGGGGTTGATCGGAAACCACAATTATAACTGTTGTACTGCCAATCTTAAAAACCGAAGTGAACAAACAACCAAATCTTCACAGTGTATCCCCTCTGTGAGCATATGCAGCAGTGGGGTTTCTGGTTGGGGAGGTGTGAGCGTATGCAGCAGTGGAGTTTTGGGTTGGGGGGTGTGAGCATACGTAGCAGTAGGGTTTTTGGTTGGGGGTGGGGGAGCGGGGTTGGAGCATATGCAGCAGTGTGGTTTTGGGTTGGGGGTGGGAGCGTATGCAGCAGTGGGGTTTTGGGTTGGGGGTGTGTGAGCGTACATAGCAGTGGAGTTTTAGGTAGGGGGTGTGTGAGCGTACTTAGCAGTGGAGTTTTAGGTTGGGGGTGTGTGAGCGTACTTAGCAGTGGAGTTTTGGGTTGGGGGTGTGTGAGCGTATGTAGCAGTGGGGTTTTGGGCAGGGAGTGTAAGCATGCAGCAGTAAGGTTTTGGGTTGGGGATGGGAGCGTATGCAGCAGTGGGGTTTTGGGCAGGGAGTGTAAGCATGCAGCAGTAAGGTTTTGGGTTGGGGGTGGGAGCGTATGCAGCAGTGGGGTTTGGGCAGGAGTGTAAGCAGCAGAGTAGGTTTTGGGTTGGGGTGTGGAGCGTATGTCAGCAGCTGGGTTTTGGGTTGGGGGGATTGGGGCATATGCAGCAGTGGGGTTTTGGGTTAGGGGGTGTGAGCGTATGTAGCAGCTGGGTTTTGGGTTGGGGGATGGGAGCGTATGCAGCAGTGGGGTTTTGGGTAGGGGGGTGTGAGCGTATGTAGCAGCTGGGTTTTGGGTAGGGGGGTGTGAGCGTATGCCTGCCAGTCACAGAGAGAGCCATCTTCACAGTGAAGACATGCGGAGTGACAGGCTGCTTCTGCCAGCGGGTTTCTCTGTCTGCAGTTTAATTCCTAAATAGGCTCATCGGAAACAAAATGGCAAAAGGGTCGCTTTTCTATAGATACTGTACATAGCGCAGCAAAGGAAAACCGGAAAAGTTTAAAGATGTTCTTCGTGTTTCTCCACTAAAATGTGCACAATATGCAGTGTGTTATGTATATATATTATGTATTTGATGTCTCTGAAGTGGAATGAATGGTGGATTCCATGAGAACTGGGCCATTGTTCTTTAAATTCATCCATATGAGGAGCTCACACATGGAACGAAGAAATGAGCAGTCACTCTTATGTACATGAACAGTCACTCTTGCACACGATAACATTCACTCCCAGTGGTTCTTTTAAAGAATTTTTCAGTCCCCCACCCCACATTTTTAGGTCCCCCCCCCCCCCACCCCCCGGGGATTATTTTACAGTCTTTATGTACCCCCCATCTCCCACCCCCCCAAAAAGTAACTGCATTGCTGTCTTTAGGTTCCCATCAATAATTCTGCTACAGTGTGACTGTGTTACAGTTTTAGGTTCCCCCCGGTGATTGTGTTACAGTTTTAAGTTCCTCCGGTGGTTCTGTCGTCGTAGCGTTGCTGTGGAACCTCTGATGTTTCCTCTCTTTCCTCCGCTCACCTCTCCTCCCCTTTTTTCTTTTGTCTGTTGAAGACCACATGCAGATTATTCAATCATTCATTTTATGAAAGCAGATCATCACAATCAAAAAATCCAAACATAATTGACAAGATTAAATTATGGGGGCCCAGCAAAAAGATTCCCTCAACCTTATGACTAGTTAGCAAACAATAAGCAAGCAATACAAAATGGATATTAATTATATGAATTAATAAAGCCTATATGAATTAATAAATAGGCCTTCTAGGTGCTGTTAAATTTTCTTTTTTTATTTGCTTGCATTCATGCATTTTTTAACCACCAATATTGTGGCAGTCGGTCCGCCTGAGAGGCGGACTGGTCTCGGCTGCGCCGGCTGGTGGAGAGAGCACACGCACCTGGGTTGCGTTAGCTAATTAGCCCAGGTGCTAAAAGGTGTGCTGCTCTCCACAGTTCAGCGCCGAGACCGGGAGCTAACACTGAGAGCGCAGTTATGGTCTTCGTTTCGTTTTTGTTTGAGCACTGAAGTCAATGAAAGGAATCCTCAGCTGGGAGGCTGGAGGAGCTGGACCTGGCCGGGAAGGCGGGTCAGCTACAGAGCAGGGAACTGAAAAGTTGCTGCTCTGTTTTACTTTCTTTTGTCTTTGTTATTTTAGCTTGTTATTTTAATTCATTGTTTTTGCGTGGAACCCGTGAGGGGGAAAGGTGAAGGTGTCAGTTTATTTTATTTTGTGTTGGTGTGGGTGCGCTCTCTCTCTCTCTCTCCATGTAACAGACAACGGTGTTGCCCGGTACTGCCGCACCTCCCTCCCAGGGGTGTCACACTCGCATGTGACATATTTATTACTAGGGTAACATCCCAATGCTAGCAACCATAATACAGTGAATAATCATGTTTACCCCTTTTCCACCAAAGCATTTTGAGGGCCGGTTCGGAGCCGGTGCCTAATCGCGAACCAGTTCTTTGCTTTCCGACAGCAAAAGAACTGGCTCTCGGCCAGGAAAACTGGTTCCAAAGCGGCACCAGCACTTGGCTGCTCTAGGACCAAGAACCGCTTATGTCAGGGGCTGGGGGCGGGATTATCGTGACCAACCAAGACCAACTAAAACTTTGTGACTGCCAGGTAGAGTGAGAGCACCTATTATTGACCACCTTTGTTCGACAGACAGGAAAACGTAAACTGATTTCCAACCATATATGAAATAGGTGAAATATCGGTAACAACCTGAAACTAGTTATGTACAGGTTGTTACCGATAAAAATGTCCTTGTTATCCTCTAGTGGTTATTTTTTTCAGTACTTTCGCGATTTTTTTATGTGCCTGCAAATAAGTCAGAGGTGGTCCAGTGCTAGCTTTTGGTTGCTAAGCGGACGTGTATCGACAACCCCATATAAATTAATGGAACTTGACATAAATTTGCTAGCATACTGTTTAAGTGTCCTGTCTTGCGTATTTGAGGTTAATATGAGAAATGGTGGTCACTATCAGCACGTCTAGGAATCCGTACATATTCACTGTTGTAACCCAAGTCGCTGGACGCAAAATAGCCGTTAGGAAGGAGTTTGAAATTATGAAGCAACGTCTGCGCCATTGGATTTAATGGGTTGCGATGAGATAATTCCGAGCGTGTTGCTTGTCTTAAAGTTGATATAGTAAATAAGGCTGTAATAATATAACTAAATGTATATGTATGAAGTTGGTTTTAGTTTATTGTCTGTATTTTTACAGGACATACATTTTAATAGGTAACTATGTTGCTGGGAAAGCGGAGACGTATACACAGACGTATACGTAATGACTCTCTAGCCCGTGGAAAAGCAAACCAGTTCTTAGAAGGTTTGCAAGTTGAACCAACTGTGAACCGGCACTAGCACCAGCCCAGAACCACCACTAGGTTCACGTTTGTGGAAAAGGGGTAAGAGAGTATATTTTTCACTGAGATGACTGCTGGGCAGAGGTCCAGAATGGCAACATATTTCATGAGAAAGTACAGAGTTGAAGATTGAACATCCACATCCACAATGTACAGATTCACCGTTATCCATTAAAACTGAATTCAACACCTGTATACTTACACCTATTTCACACTCCCACCCACACACACATGGGGTGGACGTCTGCTGGGACGTCTTTAGCAGCAATACCCTACAGAAAATATTTCCTACAGCTGCAGACTATAGAGAAGAAGCAGCTTCAGGCTATAATGCATTCCCTCCGGGGAAATAAAGTGATAATCATCAAGGTCGCAAATTTCACCTAAAGTAACATGAAACTCCTTGAGAGAAACTACAGAGAACTAATGTAAAAAGAAAAATGTATTATATAGGAGATTTTTAAAACAGAACAATAGAAGCAGAAAACAAATATAAGATATATAAAAATAAATTAATAAATATTATGAGATCTAATAAGAAAGAGCATTATCACAAACTATTGGAGCAGTATAGGAGTAACACCCAAGGAACATGGAGAGTGCTTAACAGCCTAATTAAAAAGGGTACTGGAAAAGCAGACAATCCAAATTACTTTGTAAAAGATAACAATACAATTATAAATAAAACAAAAGAAAGTGCCAATGAATTTAACAATTATTTTGTAAATGTTGGATACAATTTAGCAAACGAGATTGTGGAACCGAGAAATAGGGATGGTGTAGATGAAGACATTGTTCATAAAAACTCCTACTCCATCTTCATTAGAGGTGCTGATGAAAAGGAAATACTTGACATTGTTAAAAAATAAAAGTCCACTGATCGGACTGAAATTGATATGTCGTTAGTAATAGATATTATAGAATGTATAGTGAAACCATTGACACATATCTGCAATCAATCCTTCCAAACAGGTGTATTTCCCAGCAAAATGAAAACAGCAAAAGTCATTGCTATTTATAAAAGTGGAGACAGACATCTATTCTCCAATTATAGACCGATTTCTCAGTTCTCAAAAATTTTAGAAAAACTATTTGTGCAAAGATTGGATAATTTCATAGAAAAACACAATTTGTTGAGTGACCATCAGTATGGCTTTAGAGCTAATAGGTCCACCTCAATGGCAGTGATGGAACTGGTACAAGAGATTTTTACTGCAATGGACAACAAGGAATATACTGTGAGGGTGTTTCTAGACCTAAAAAAAAACCATTCAATACCATTGATCATGGCTTATTAATGAAGAACCTGGAGAGATATGGTATTAGAGGAATAGCACACTCATGGCTAAGTAGTTACCTCGATGATAGACATCAATATGTACAAATAAATAGCGTTGAATCTGATTTGTTGAAGGTTACTTGTGGGGTTCCACAAGGTTCTGTGCTAGGCCCTAAACTGTTTATATTGTATATAAATTGTATTTGTAAAGTGTCTAAATTGTTAAAATTTGTTTTATTTGCTGATGACACTAATTTATATTGCTCCGGGAAAAGTTTGGAAGGGCTTCTGAATACAGTGGAAAGGGAATTGAAAGTCTTAAAGAAATGGTTTGATATTAACAAGTTGTCACTGAATTTAAGTAAAACAAAGTTTATAATATTTGGGAATCGGCAAATCAATAATCAAGTAAAAATGATTATAAATGATGTTGAAATAGAAAGAGTGTATGAAAATAAATTTCTGGGCGTGATAATTGACCATAAATTATGTTGGAAACCACACATAAATTATGTGAAAACAAAAATGTCTAAAACCGTTGCAATATTATATAAAACTAAAGATCTTGAATCAGAAATCACTATATATACTGTATTGTTCTCTCATAGTTCCATACATTACCTACTGTGTGGAGGTATGGGGAAACACATACAAAACCAGCACTTATCCAATTTTCACCCTACAGAAGAGAGCTATAAGAATTGTAAATCGAACGGATTACGAACCAACCAACGCACTATTTATTAATTTACATGCTTTAAAATTTTATGATCTAGTTGATCTTAAATCTGCACAGATAATGTACAGAGCACAAAATAATTTGCTTCCTAACTGTATTCAGAGGTTGTTTGAAATTAGAGAGAGCCAGTATGAAATTAGGGGAATAGGTATGTTTAAAAAATCAAAGGTAAGGACAAATATAAAGATGAGATATATATCTGTCAAAGGGGTTAATTTGTGGAATAGTTGTGACAAGGAATTAAGAATGTGTAGTTCACTTTGCAAATTTGTGATCATTATTGTGTATGAAACATTTGGAACTTTTGTTTTTGTTTCTGTTCTGTTTTGTTTTTGTATAGCCTAAACCTAGTAGTGAAAGGGTTGCCTATTCGAATGTTATGTAAAAAGGGTAGGTATAATAAGCTAAAGCTTCAGCCTACACCTTTTCGGTCAATATTTTTTGTTTTCGTTTCAATTTAATTTAATGCCTTATTGTTTATTTATTTCTACATTCTTTTTGGAAAATTGTTAATAAGGACCGAAATAAATTACTACTACTACTACTACTACTACTACTACTACATCAAAGGTTCTTCAGATCACAATGCCGGAGAGAGAATTGTCAGGTTGACAGATTTCTTAGGCCATAACTTTACGAAATCACACCTCCAGATGCAGTGAGATGTTATTAGATGATGCATTCCTTCGGATGTTCCCCTGAACGTTGTGTTGTGTGTGTGACCAGAATTACAAGTGGAGAGCGGAGGGTTGCTCCGTTCCCATCGCACACTCTGATCACCCTTTTGTCTGACTGTTCTTCATACCCTTTTTGACACTATTGTCCCGACCACAGACAAGTTGTACTTTCTGAAAAATACCACATGTTTCTGGCAGGGCATTTTACACGCAGCCTGCGTCCACTTATCGATACCTCAGCGAGAACATTATGGGAAACACCCCTGTCTTTAAGGAGAGCCGCCTATTAAAATAATAAATACAGCAAAGACAGCCAGAAAAAAAACTGTACAGCTATAATTAGAGAGAAAGAAACCCAATTTGTTACTGTAGTAATAATAATAATAATAATAATGTGAATTATTTGTATATTGTAAGTGTCTTTTCATACTGGAGATTAGTCTTGCTTTAAAGTGCTTTGAACACTATATATCTCTACAAAATACACAACCAGAAATTCTTTATGTCCCTGCATCAAGCATTTAACATTTTGGACATTATCCTGCAATAAAAGTCTGTTTTACTCTTGACACCACCCGTTCGTTCATTGCTAATTCATGGGTAAATTCATCAGGAACTCATACCATCTCAACAGTGGCTCCACTTCCTTAGAAGATTGAGGAAATTTGGCATGGGCCCATTTTTCTTTTTTTTTTTCTTTTTTTTTTTACAGCTGCACAACAGAAAGTTTGAACTGGGGTCCATCACAGAACTGCACAAGCACAGCAGCACAGCAAAGACTGCACAGGTCGCTGGTTTCCAGCTCTCGTTCCTTAAGGTAATACGAGCCGACAGCCATAGCTCTACAGATTTTATAGAATCATCAGATGGCCAGGTCCTTCAGTCTTCCTGAATGACTAATTCTAGTGGGTAAGAGGATCTGGTTCTGTCAAACTTCCATTGTAATCATACTGCACTCTAAGACAATAAAATAACATAATGACGAGAACAGGCCATTCAGCCCAACAGTGCTCGCCATTTTCCTGACTAAATTAGTGCTCTGATTACCTACAGACTAGATAGTATCTAACACCATATTGAGAGGCATCAATTGTAAAGCGCTTTGGATAAAAGCACTATATAAATGCAGTCCATCCATTTACCATATCAAGCCTATTCTTGAAAATCCTCAGTTTCTGCTTATATGGAATTTACCTTTTGCTAATTTCCATTTATGTCCCCTCGTTCTACTAACAGAACTGAATTTGAAGTATCTCTTTTAGTTCACTTTGTTGATATCCTTTATGAATTTAAAATCAATCAAATCACCCCGAGTCTCCTTTTACTAAGTTTGAAGAGATTAAGCATCTTTCCTCATAGCTTTTATCTTTCATACCAGGAATCAATTTGTTTGCTCTGCTTAGAACCTTTTCCAGAGCCTCTATATCATTCTTGTAATACCATCACCAGAACTACACACAATACTCCAAGTGTGGTCTAACAAATGTATTGTATAAAATAAGTATAACTTTCTTGGATTTATACTCAATACTTTTGGGTATATATTTCAAGGGAGTGGGAGGTGGCACGCAATTGCAGACCGAGGGGATCTAAAAGTTAACCTCGAGGGGTAACCACAAATATCGCCAAGCGATTGAAAGGGACAGGGGAAACACCAAATAATAAAGAGCTCTAAATAATCGCTCCCTCTACTCACTGAATCTTCTGTCAGTGGACTCAGAAAACAAAAAACTAAACACCGGTGCAGCGTAGCTACCTAGAAAGTAAAAACCCGAATAGGAAAACAGAGTGGAGTAACCTACTAAAGAAAATGACACTCGCAGCCAGGCGGGTCGGAAAAGGTATACTAAAGAGACGAGGGCGAAATGTCCTCCACAGCGCTAAGAGAGAATCAGCTCAGAGAAGAAACTAAATGGTGGTCAAATCTCACAGATAGGATCGATGCGGTAACTTCTGCGGATTCTTACACCCCTACACACGTAGAGCATGACAAACAATGAGTCTGCGCTGAACCCCGGAAACCAGGGGCTAGATATAGGACTCCCACACCTGACCCTAATCAGGGACAATTAACTCAAGGAGCCAATGCGTGTGAGGTGCCGCCACCTCACAATAGGACTCACACACCTGCCCCTCATCAGGGACAATTAACCCACAGAAACCAATGAGTGAGAGGTGCGTCATCTAATTCCTACTGTCTCCATTTTACTAACAAGTCTCTCATGTAGTACCTTAATAAATGCCTTTTGGAAATCTAAATATATAATACCATAAGCCTTGTTATAATCAAAACACTTGGTAGCTTCTTCCAAGAATACACAAAGGTTTGTCAGGCATGACCTTCCCTTGCGAAAACCGTGCTGGCTATCCCTTAGGATGTTGCTATTTTCAAGAAATACTTCCAACTTTTTTCTAATGATCGATTCCAGTATTTTACATGTGACGCAAGTTAAACTGACAGGCCTGTAGTTTCCTGGATCAGTACAGTCCCCTTTCTTTTATATTGGCATTATATTACCTTGCTTCCAGTCCTCAGGTATTTCTCCAGTTTCTAAGGACTGTCTAAAAATACCTGCCAGTGGTTTAAAGATTACACCTAACTGCTTGAGTACTCTTGGGTATATGCCATACAGCAGTGGTTCCCAACCCTGTTCCTGGGGATCTTCCATCCTGTAGGTTTTCACACAAACCTTAATTTGGCACACCTGATTCTACTAATTAGCAGCTCGATTAGGACTCTAGCTGTTGAGTGAGGTGTGCTTTGTTAGGGCTCGAGTGAAAATCTACAGGAAGGTAGATCTCCAGGAGCAGGGCTGGGGACCCCTGCCATACAATCAAGCCCCTTTGAGAACTTTCAAGAAAATCCATTACGATTGAAACATTAAACGCATCATCGTGCTCAGGGTTCAGTCCTGGACTGTGACGGGACATAATCACGCAGTGAGCCAGCAACCCAGCGCAGAGGCCACACACAATCCCCAAACACACAAGTTTATTCCCGGAGAAAGTCGAGAAGATACAGTCCGAGTGCACAAGCTTCAGTTTTTGGAGACCACCTTTATTTTATATCAATCAAGATTTTGGCCAAAAATTCAAACTGGGGTCAGCAAACTTCATAAACTGCTCCAGAGTCATAGGTTTCCTCCACGGATCTGTCTCTGCCTTAACAAGATCAACCCCCCCCCCCTCCTGCATGGTGGCCTGGGACATAATAACCCAGCCCCCTTCTCCTCCCCAGCTGGCGGACATTATAGTCTCGTCGGCAGGTCTGATGTTTGATTGCAAGCAGTTTTCGGATCATTTTGTGGTAATTGTGTCTAGCTAGGATTTGGCCATCCTGAACTGGCAGTCCTGGTAAGGTTTGGAAGGGGGTTGGGTGTAAAGCAATACTCCTATCTCCGCTGCAGATCACAGCATGGGGCCAGAGCATGCAGCCAGCCCCCTGGCCGTGTAACCCATCTCCTCGTCATCCCGGGTTAATGGGACGCAGAGGCCTCCGGAACAGGCTTCCAACCCCTCAACAAACAGCAGGCTGGAACAATAAGCCCTCCCCTAATCCTGTCTACGGCCCTGCGTCCTGGAGCCAGCGGGCAGAGGCGCACTGCTCAACCGTGGGCCTCTCTGCTGACGGGCAGCCCTGTGTGTGTGTGTGTGTGTGTGTGTGTGTGTGTGTGTGCGCATGTGTGGGTGTGTGTGCGTGTTTGTGTGTGTGTGCGTGTGCGTGTGTGTGTGGGTGTGAGTGCGTGTGCGCGTCCGCATGCGTTTGTGTATGTTATACCAATACAGGATCCGAACAGAGACCACTGGACCGGTAAGTCAGGATGCTACCATCTAGATGACAAACTAAAGCATATCTGTTGCTTTTTTTTCAATTGTGATCATTCAAATCTTTAAACAAATATTTAACATGGTACTGAAACTAGTGGGCTGCAATTGAAGCAAGGCGTTTAGTTCTAATGGCACAAACGGAAATAGCTGGCTTATCATTAGCTAGACCTGTAGCTGGCTTTGGCTAGGATATAGCCACCGCCGGCCTATCGGCAGTCTGAGTTTTGCTACTTCTTCAGCATCATACACCTTGTTATCGTATTAATAAAGCTAGTTGAATTTAAAGTGTTGTTTAACCTAGCTGTCAAATTAAACTCTTGGAGGTGCCGCTGAGAGGGGGCGGGCCTTGTCTTGCTGTAAGCCAATCAGGAACTGATTTAAACTGCCTGCCGTTTTTTCAATCAAACTCTCTCATACGAGTATTCTCTCACACAGACTATCATACTCTCTCACACACACTACTATTCCCTCTCACACATACAATCATACTCTCTTACACATTCTACAAATAGTCTCTCACACATACAATCATTCTCTCTCACTTATACTAAGAAAATATAATGGTGTATGTGAGAGTGTACGATGGTGTGTGTAAGAGAGTATAGTGGTGTTTGTGATAGAGAATGATAGTTTGTGTGTGTGTAAGAGTATGATGATTTGTGTAAGAGAGTATAATGATGTGTGTGTGAGACTATAGTGTTGTGTGTGAGAGTATAATGGTATGTATGAGAGACTATGATAATGTGTGTGAGAGAGTATGATGGTGTGTTTGATCAGAAGTATGATTTATGGCCTAAACGGCCTCTCATATGTGTGTATGTGAGTGTGTGTGAGTGTGTACGTGTTTGTGCATGTGTGAGTTCTTATGTGTGTGTGTGTGTGTGTGTGTGTGTGTGTATGTGCATACATGTGTGTATGTGCGAGCATGTGTGTGTGTGCTTGTGTGTGTGCACATGTGTGTGCGAATGTTTGTATTTGTGTGCCTGCATGAGTGCGTGTGTGTGTGTGTGTTTGTATGCTTGCATGAGTGCGTGCGTGTGTGTGCGTTCTCTGTGAAGCCAGCCAGATGAGGCCTTCGCTGGGCACTGTCCACATTTTCAACATGTGGGCAAAGGGCATTCTCCCTGCCAGGGGTCATGACCTTTGACCACTATAAACTGCAACATGAGGCTCAGGTTAAGATAGCAGGGACTGCCAACCAACAGCTGCCATTAGCATGCTGGGTATCAGCTTTAGCCTGCTATATCATGTGCCATTGATCAAACACGATTGGCATCAAATAGCTTAACCTCTTTACTCTGATAGAAAGTACTTCCAGGCAATTCATGCAAGGGCAAGGTCAGGGTGTTTAATCAATTCCCATGTGTCTTCCACTTAGCAGATTTCCTTTCTTTCATTGTACAGCAAGATAACATCATGCAATTCACAGTTATAGTACCAATGCTTCCTCAGGTTGAAAGATGCGGAAGGACTGTTTTGCCTTATCATTTGTGCAAATCTACTGCAAACATATGTGTTTGCCACATTTTTCTAAAAGAAAAATAAAATGAATTCAGGTCGGGCTATTAAGATTGCAATAGTGCTGGACAAGGTTATTTCACATGGCTTTTATTTGAAAGAAACATTTGGGTTTCTGCAAATGATTTGCCTATTTAGGTTCATTCTTCCATTTATTTATCATTGGTAACATGAGCTGTATTCAGTCTTACTTTGAAATAAATAAAGAAATACATTTTTAAATAATTGTACAGGAACTAATGTATGGCTAATTGAAAGGTGTGTCCATAGTAATGGTTTTACACTACCACATACACGTGCGTGGATATGCAAATGCATGTACGCATACACACACACACACACACACACAAACACTCTCACGCACGTACGCATGCACATAAAATCTTTTTTTGTTCCAATGTGATGGAAAAACACTTACTTTGAAATTACTTTTAATTTGCCACAATTTCCATTCTGAGAAATTAAAGTAAATGTTGCAGTTCAAAACTGATATATGATGGAAAAAATGCAAATGTTAACCAGGCCGTTTACCCTGCCATGAAGTCCCGTCTGTGAGCCAATGGTGTTTTCTCACAGAAGTCCAGGACAAACACAAACTAAGATACAGACCAGGTGCGAGTACTAAACCCGTTCCCCCCCCAAAACAGTCCTCCCTCTCCAGTTTAAAACAGCCTCACTCAAAAACCCACAGAGGCCTTCAAACTCAAGCGGTGCTAATGAGGTGGTTATGGAGCGCGGCGTTAAAGCTGTCGATTGCGATCACCGCCTTGTTTTCAACAGCGGTGGAACGGAGCCAGTTCCGCGTTCTTCCACTTGCGATCAAAAGAGCGCACAAAGTGTCTCCGAAGATCCTGTCTGCACCCAGATCTTTTCCCCACCAGCCCTCCAGCCCTCCAGACAGCTTCACTTTGAGAGCACTCTGGCAAGAACAGACCTTTGATCGATGGCATATTTGAGGTCCGACATGCAATCCCTCAAATTAGGCCACATACACTACAAATGCGGACCATTTGCTAAAAAACCAAAAACAGCGATGGAGCAAGCAACCCAAGTGGAATTGTGGTGTGGGTGTGTGTGCGTGCGTGCGTGCGTGCGTGTGTGTGCATGGGTGTTTCTCTGTATTTTATCTGGGGCTAATCCCAGACATAAAACCAAAAAGATATTAGACATTGTCATTATAGGTATGCCCTCATTAATCATTATTTTTATTCATCCAGAGGCTCATAACGTTTATTAGTCTTGTGTTGGTTCGTGGCTTTTCTTGGCTTATGCCCTTGCCAGGGGGTTGCTGTATCTTACCGTACTGTTCTGTAGGCAGCTAAATGGAAGCTTCTCCTGAAGCTGTGGTCCCTCACTAGAGTTGTGGAGCAAGCCAGATATTTGGAAGAGGATGGAACCATGAGCTACCCCAACTGTCCTATCAAAAGAAACCCTTGTCCTGACAGGATGGAGAAATGAAAGCTGGAGTAACAACGGTGTGAAGGCGAGAAGCTATGGGGAACTGTAGCAGGCAAGTTTTGCTATACGTTTAGCATGACTGCCAGGTTTTGGTCGTCTTTACGTTCTTGACCCTAAATTACCTATAGCATGCACATGTATCATAAATACTGACAGACATGTTCACAAATGTTTTCACTTCACTTTCAATCGTCTGTGTAATGTGAATGTATTTTTTCCTTACTGATGCATTTAACCCATATTTGTCCTGGTTTGTTACATACGGCCATTTTGAACAACTTTATACGTTAATGTTATTTTCTCCAAAAGTGTTTCATGTCCAGTCACTTGCTCTTTTCCAGGCTCCAATAAAAATTCCAGGATCATATAAAATGTCCAGTGGAACTGAAACTTAACTGAAACAACACTTGTCATATATAACGTGTAATATTTTGCAAACATATGCTTATTTCTTGTTCAAAAAGCCTTTCACTAAAAGTTTGCTGATGAGAAATTTAGCAAATTTAGCAAAATTGCAAAGACATGAAAATCAGACATAGTAAGCATGATAACATGAATAATAAACATTTTTCTTTAAAACCATTTCTTTTAAAAGCTCATACATTGGACATCAGTGTTTTTGTTTTTCTAAATATAATGAGAGGTGCTCATCAGCTTTAATAACATTAATATATTTCTTCATCAAAAGGAAGTGGGGGCCCGTGAGTTCAAATGTGAGGGTATATACATGCTAATATTGATTAATTCTATTAATTCATAATGAGGCATTTATATTACTCATTGACTGTGGTTACCACAGAAGTTTTCAGGACAACAGAAGTTTTCAGGACAGTTATCATACCATGACATGCATGAGTATCCATAGGTGATAAAACAAATGCATTGTGGGAAAGTGCTATGCAGTTTTACTTGCATACGGTGACAATGGCTGGCCTTCAATGGCCGAAATAGCATTACAGCTAATTGACGATTTTCATAGCGATGCTGGCCAGCAGGTCAGATGGTTAGCAATCCTGAAAGAAAAGTCCGAGGGATGATCTCTGCGATCCGTTTGAAAATGTACAGCATGGCTAAGTGGTGTCGTGAAATCACCATATCTACCACGCCAGCTCGGCCAGACATTAACCATCATTTGCCACCTTTATACCAGTTAAACAAAACCTAAACAAATGAATTAGCTAATAGCTAATATGCATACTTTGGTCCTAAAACTCCTGTACAAAGAGATGTTTATACTGAAAGTATAACAGTTTAATTAAATTTTATGCCTCATACATGTACTTATGGCAAGAAAAAAAAGGTAATTGTGTTTAAATGGTTGGCTGTTTCCTCTCAACAGCAGTGAGGCATGTTGAGGCAATAGCATTGGGCACAGAAAGGGCTTGAATCTCCCCACATCTGAACACTATTAGCGCTGGAATGGATGCTCCAGCTGTGACAGTCCACTGCATTTCAGCGCTAGGAATCCAGGTTTAAAACACTTCCAGGATCCATGTCACAATCCCCGCATGCAGGCCGAACCATCGCCTCCCTTCACTTTATAAAACGGGCTCAATCCTTTTCTGTCTGTATTACATAAACAAGCACGAACCCGTCCAGACCCACGGCGCAACTTGAATTCTGACTGATATAGCCAGGGCAATATTTTCACTGGATATATACTTATAACTTCAAAGTCCGAGGTCATTTGTGAAGGGTTGAAATGGATTTTGAAAAGAGACACTTCATGCTACAAGCATGATAACGACAATGACTGTGCTGTGAAGTTTAGGTAGCAAACAACAAGGCTGAATCCTTTTGACAGAATGTACATAGAAATTATACAATCAGATCGTGTAGTATCACTCACTGTAGCCAAGTGGAATCGATAACGTTTCAGAAAATATATAACGTTAAAAGATTTAATTCAATGTTCTACTGGGAGTTTTGCCGTTTATTGAGGGAAAATGTTGGTGGCGCTCACTGTACGCAAAAGTTTTGCACATTTACCGTTTGCTTGAGCAAGTATCATGCGCAGTACATTTTTATGGGTTAGTGCTGTCAGATTGTGCTAGCTACTTTACATGAACCATGTACAGCGATCAATAAAGGCTAACAGCACAGTAGCAGTGACTGCTTGTCACTTGTACCACCACTGTAATGAACAAAAAAAGGCTACAAACTACATTTTCTATGAGAAATGTGTTGTCGAGCTCACGCGCATACACTGCTGGCGACATTCTAAAGCTCCGTTTTTCCCTCCGTACTATATAGGTAGCTAGCTATGGCACGTCGTCACCTCTGTAATGTTATTTGTTGTCCTCTGTGTGTCCATACATCTGTATCGGTGGTTGTAGCTGTGGGTCCTTAGCTCCCACTGATGCGTGCAGGATAGCATCCGTACGCGCTAACTAGGTTAGCTAAAGTAGGCGAAACGCGAACATGTTAGGGTGAGCTGAAGTAACGTTAGGCGATGAAGCTGTGCTTAAAAATGTCGTGCTGTACCACCTGCAGAACGGCACAACATTTTTAAGCACAGCTTTTTCGCCTAACGTTACTTTAGCTAACCCTAACGTTCGTGTTTCGCCTACTCCGACGAAAGGAAGCACCACCTGCGCATGCGTCCTACTAACCGTCCCTCTTAGGTCGTCCGTTAGTGAGTGAGTGAGTGAGTGAGTGATCACAATTTGCCATAAATAGCCCATGGCGCCAGTTACTGCACGCCGTGGGAAAAACCGCAGACTAAAACTAAAATGTCGCAAGCGACCTTATTAATGAGTTGGCAAAGACTAGAAGGGGGCAAAATTTGTAATATATACTGTATGTATGGTGCCGTGAAAACGTATTTGCCCCTTCCTGATTTCCTATATTATTGCGCATTTGTCAGACTGAATTGCTTTATATCTTTAGATAAAATGCGATATTAAATAAAGTAAACCTGAGTAAACACAAAACACATTTTTAAAAATTATTATTTCATTTATTTAATGAAAAAAAAATGATCAAACATCCATATCACCCATGTGAAAAGGTCACTGCCCTCTGAGTTAACCAATCAATGAAACTGAATCGATAATTCGACTTACTGAACACAGCCAGACTTGATCGCAGACTATGAATCCAAACCTCACTCATATTGAATCTTACTATCAAAATGTAGTCACCACAACGTTTCTGCAACACACTACGCCATGATCAAAGGAAATTCCAGAAGAGATGAATAAACAAGTTTTGAAGTATCAAATGTCTGGAAAGGGTTACAAAGCCATTTCTAAGGCTCTGGGACTCCACCGAACCACAGTGAGATTATCTGCAAATGAAGAACACTTGGAATAGTGGTGAATCTTCTTAGGAGTGGCCAGCCTGTATGTAATTATATATATATATATATATATATATACACATACAGGCTGGCCACTCCTAAAATAAAATGATAAAAAGTGTGCATGTGTGTGTGTGTGTATGTATATATATATATATATATATATACATACACACACACACACATGCACACTTTTTATCATTTTATTTTATTTGAAACATAAGTCATTTGTGTCTTTTAGAATATTTTTACTCATCTTACCAAAACCAAAATTTAATTGGTTTTGGTAAGATCACGTAACTCCAGTAAGATTAAAATAAGATACAAACTTTGAGGGAAATAATACAGACTTCATTCAGATAATATCCTTTCATAAACATTTTGCTATATTTAATTTGTCAATCTGCATTATTTTGGCTTATTTTAGCTGCACTCCGAGGATGGAAAAAGAGGTCACAAGTTAAACAAAGTCCCCTCTATAGACAAGCTGAACTTACTTTCAGAATCCAAAATCATCTGAAACCAATAAATACCAACAGCAAGATCTGTGAGGGGGGGGGGGGGGGGATTTGTAAAAAGACAAACTCGTCTCATCACAGACATCAGTGATGGAGGGAAGGCTCGTGTTTGGTGTTTTCCTAATGACAGTGGACACTGCCATTGGAGGCTGCCAATGACAATGACGACCACAGAATATAAATGTTCTTTGGCTTAGTGTCCTTTGTGAATTTAGAACAGAACCGGATTCCATAACACATTCTGTGCAAAATCCTTCATCAGAGCTGCACTATTCCGTCATAAGAGCTACACAACTCCTTCATAAGACCTGCACAACTCCTTCATCAGAGCTACACAACTCCTTCATAGGAGCTGCACAACTCCTTCATCAGGGTTACATAATTCCTTCATAAGAGCTGCACAACTCCTTCATCAGGGCTACACAACTCCTTCATCAGAGCTACACAACTCCTTCATAAGAGCTACACAATTCCTTCATGAGAGCTACACAACTCTTTCATAAAAGCTACACAACTTCATAGGAGCTGCACAACTCATTCATAAGAGCTACACAACTCCTTCATAGGAGCTACACAACTCCTTCATAAGAGCTACACAACTCCTTCATAGGAGCTGCACAACTCATTCATAGGAGCTACACAACTCCTTCATAAGAACTACACAACTCCTTCATCAGAGCTGCACAACTCCTTCATAAGAACTACACAACTCCTTCATCAGAGCTGCACAACTCCTCCATGAGCAGAAGGCTGCCCGTGTACATACCTCTATTGTGAAGACCAGTGTTTGGTGACATAATGAACTAAAAAGCCTTTTCACCAAACATCTGCTGAACTGGAGGAACTTTTGGCCCCTTTCCATCGCCATGCCGTACAGTATCATACTGTACCGTACCATACCATGAAGCCATGCTCACAGCTTCCGGATGCTGTTCCATCGCCAGCCGAAGCTGTGTATAGTTCTTGGAATCAAATTTCACTACTCCTCCAGAGAGGTACCAAAAAAAAGGTACTAATAACTATGGGGTGGAGCTTACAGTCCTGTATCAAATGCAAACGTCCTGTGAATCTGAGCAATAAAAAGCATAAATGTTAGAAGACAAATTAGAAAGAAATGAATTAAGGACAGCCTTACGAAACAAAACGAAAATATGAGTTGATTTTTTCACCAATAAGTATGATATTACTTGCTGCACCATATATTTATAGGCTATGGTGTGGCCATTAGGGCAGCCACAAAAATGAACCTTATATGCAAAGAAATTACATTATAGCTGGATAGGTGGGTCTGCTTTAAAGCATAACGTTAACCTTTTGCTCTGAATAAGTGAGGTAGCCTATCTGCCCAGAATACATAGAAATCATTTATTCTGACATTATGCTATTGCTGGTTAAAAGTTTATTCCAGCAAAGTTTTTTTTTTTAATTGTATAGCATGGACATTTTTGTTACTTTTTATTTGTTTTGTTGCCAAAACACAGTTGTAAATGATAGTGGGGAGGGGGAAAAAACATCTGCTTTTTGGCATGTAGGCTAATACAAGAACGAAGACTTCTTTGTAGCTTAGTTAACTCAGTTGACACATTGGTTTAAGTGGTGCATTTGATATGTCAGTAATAACCACAGCTGTAGAATTGCAGGAAATAAAATTTAAACCCACAGGGCAGAGATTGGCATAAGAGAACAGAGCTGTGATTGGCAGTTCAGTTGGCTCCACCTTCCATCACACTCCTGTCCTACTATATGTGTCAGTATGGCCAGTCTGTAGTACCCTATGACAGGTCTCCCTGCCATTCAACAGGAAAAAAGAGTGAGGTATAAAGCAATAAAATCCAAGCACTTCCCAGGAAGTAACCAACATCTTACAGCCAATCACATCAGCTCAGTGGAGATGGGTCTGATGTGTGATTGGCGATTTACCCTTAAATTATGAAACATGGGGTAGGGATTTAACAGCAAAATGAGGTGTGATGTACTTGACACACACCTCCCACAAACTGCTCTTCTGGGAATCTGACCAATGGCTAAGCCGCACATCCCTAGGGCGGCCATTGGGTGCTACAGGATGACACTACTGTTCCCAGATGACACGAGTGCCTTTGGATTTCTCCAGTTTGGGTTGTTTGGTTTCTGAGGCTAAGCTGACCTGCTCATCTGACGCATCTGGCGACACCCATATACTCTGACCTGTGTGTCCGTTTGCTACAAATGTTTTTCCCGGACAAAGAGCTGTGCTTCTTTTTTTTTTTTTTTCTTTTCAGGCGTGGTTACTGACTGGTAGTTCCCCTGCCAAGGCTGTTATTCAATGGAATTTGGAAGAGCGCTCCCCGCTTGCCCTGAAATATGTGTGGACTAGCAGAGCTGAGCACGGCTCACACGGCCAGAAAGGGTTCTGCCGTAACCGGACGACCTCTGCGCTATTTTAAGAAACGAGGCTCCTTTCATCTTCTGAGGCATTCAGAGGCTGGAGAAGTTTATCCAGCCTTCAGCCTATGAGAACGCTCGGCTAACGGGCTTGGCTAACGGGCTTGGCTTGACGGCGCGGTTTAGTATCTGATTACATCAAGCCAATGCATGGGCCCCTCCTCCTAACTCCAAGAGAAACTCCATTCTAGTATGGTCGGTATGGACCTGTGTGTTGTGCTGTGTTTCTGGTACAGGAGAAAACCAACTCCGGTGTATACACCTGCTGTAAGCCAGAATAACTGGTTCAAACGAAAGTCAACACACACACACACACACACACACACACACACACAGAGACACCAACCCTACTGGAATTAAGTTTCTCTGAAGTGAAAAGAACAAGTTTTTTTCATCAAATCAAATAAATGATTGGTCTGATTAAGTAATTGAGAGCACGAGTTGGCAGGAAATCCTGAAGCGGATCGACCCTCGCTGTGCTCCCCTGTGTGCTGCAGGGGTGGAATGGTTCACTGACTCCAAGAATTGGTTCCGTTCAATGCTTTTGAGTCACAGCGTGGTTCATACCTTGGTTGTGCTTGCAACAAAATAACAAAAAATAACACGGAATGCTAAAAATGTGGTTTTGATAGTTCCGATCATATAGAGTAATGTGCAACGCATTGGCTAATAATAAAAAAAATGCTGTAAAAAACTACAATCAAGCTATTATTAGAAACCCACGAGATTCTTGCTGTGAGGCGACAGTGCTACCCACTGCACCACCGTGCCACCTTTAGTGAAATAATTCCTTACAAGCATAGTTCCTTAGCAATTATTCAGCACAACATTCATTAAATGGCATTTAATTTGAAGAAAGACTGTGCACTGTGCATGGTTGGTTTGTCATTAAGGATTCCCATGTTGAGCTTACATAAATTGTGAGAGATAGAGCTGTCAATCATTATTCTGGCTGTGATTCCTTCATAATTGGCTGTTGGATAAGGTTAACAGTAGCAATACTGAAGTCCTAGCTAGGAAAAATTATTAAAAACAGGCTTACTTTATTTCAGTGCGCCTTGGTATTTACAAGACAGTAAATTTTGAGACTTGCACCCATTGATGAAAGATTCACAGGCATTAACAATTAAGGTATGAGGTTAATTTGATTGACTGACCTACTGATCAGATATGATAACAAGCACAGCCTACTTATTCGATGTATTTTAAAGTGGCCTACACGTTAATTTATTTAAAATGTTTATCTAACATTTTTATTTACTTAAACTACTGACATATTCCCGTAATGAGATTTTTTATAACAAGCATATCTGACATTTTCCATCTGAATAATGTGGAAAACATTTTGTTCCCACCAAAGAACAAGTTCTGTTTTGGGTTTCAGAATGTGTGAAGCCAAAAAAAAAAGAGTCCCCAGCATGTTCTTTGCACATGTCATACACAAAAATCTGTAAATGAGGCCCACCGTGTCTACACCAGAGAGCAGTTATGGTGCTATTCTAGAACTTAATAACTTGTGTTTACACAATGTTCTCAACCCCAGGCTATCCTATTTTTTGCTGGTCTTTGTTGCAGCCAATTCCTTGAGCACATGAAACTTGAGGCAATTGAAACATTTTTTTTTCCCTATTTTTTTTTTTTTCCCTTAAACTTCTTAAAGCAATGCAGGTTTGGCGCATTGTCCATACCTTTGAAAGTTTACCTTTACGCTAATGGTTTAGTATCAGTGGCCAGGCATCCACTCTTTCAATGAATACATCCCCATTCATTTTTT
The DNA here is from genome assembly GCF_018555375.3 of Anguilla rostrata. NCBI lineage: Eukaryota > Metazoa > Chordata > Actinopteri > Anguilliformes > Anguillidae > Anguilla > Anguilla rostrata. Next base: position 6,632,568 of record NC_057945.1, read on the forward strand.
AGGGGGGTTGAGGCTTGGTCCTGCCAAATTTTCCTATTTCCTGTTTTCTCTAAAGCGTCTTTGTGACAGTCTCTATAAAAAAAAACTACACAAATAAGATTTTATGTCATTGATTTTACCTGTCAGTCTTAAATGTGTTCAATTTAGACAATTAAACTTTTCTGTGAAGAAATTATGTGTCTAATACCACATGACAGAAAATTAAGCCATTGGGAAATATGACTGATCAAAAGTCCAGGTTGCCAATATGAAGCCATTTCTCTCCATAATTCTGACATAATTTGGCTGGAAAGGATGAAGCATCCCTCATTAGAAATCGTAATTAAGAAATAAATATCAGCTGGTTTACAATAGAGGGGTAGCAGTTAAGGTTGGAATGAACACCAGCACGCCGTGCAAGACAGTTTGAGAATCACCGTTTTACACATCATGCAGAAAACATTACAATGAGCCTCTACTATCCAAATAAAATGGGGAAAAAAAATAAAAATAATATTTTGACTGGAGGTGGATTTTGGTAGGTATATTAAAAAGTCATTACCATTCTGCACTTCTTAAAACCACCTATTATTATTATTATTGTTCTTATTATTGTTATTATTATTATTATGAGTATTCCTGTTAGCTATTACCTCAACTGTAATCTGTTTAACCCATTGCATTTGCTGTGAAAGATCTCTTATTACATTTCTGTTACATTCCATTGTACTGCTGCATTACACCAGGCCGTCCAGTGGAGGATGGGTTCCCCCTCTACATTTGGGTTCATCCTGAGATTTCTCAGTTTGTTCTTTTCTGTCTTCTTGCCTTGCTAATCTGTAAAGCGTCTTTGTTACAGTACTCTGTAAAAAAAACCGCAATACAAATAAAACTGGATTGAATTAAACTGAAATAAAAACCAAACAGAGGAGAGTCCCATGCTGGAATTCACCCTCAGGGTGTCCTTTACCCCAAAGGTAGTACAGTAGACATTCCCAGCACTTCAGAATACCAACATTCCAATCGTCCGCTACCACAAAGATACTCTTGAAGCTGATTGGAGAACAACTGTATATAATTTAGCCAGCTCTGTCACCTAAGTTATGTACCTTACATACCTAAGTACTGGTTTACACCAGGCTTACCTTCGGGACACCTCTTCCTCATCCGGCACTTCCTGCTTTCGTGCTGGGTGGGACAGGGCAGCGGCGCCCCCTCCTGGCCTCCGTGGGACTCTCTGCTCCGGGTCTGCCTGCCCCACCTGAAGCCGCAGTGCACCCCATTCCGCTCACAGGTGCTCCACTCCCCCCACTCACGCACCTGGCAGCCCTCTGAAAGAGAGACGGACATGCCCCCCTCACTATCCGCAACAAGCAGGGCTCCGTGAAGGCATAATAACAATAAAAATTATAACAATCATCATCATAACAATAATAATTATAACAATCATCATCATAACAATAATAATTATAACAATAACAGTCATAATAATAATTACAATAATAATAATAATTATTATAACAATGATAATAATAATAATAACAGTAATAACTATAACAATAACAATAATCGTCATAATAACAATAATAATAATAATAATAATAATAATAATAATAATTCAACTCAAAGTTCCCCACATGTGTGCTCTGAAACAGAGAAAATACAGGAGAGAAAGAACCAAAGTAGAAGTTTTAAAAAGCCAATAATAAGGGATATATTATACAGGATATACAATATATTACCCAGTATACAATAATAAAAAGGTCATTGAAGAAAAAAAGTGGGAAGAAAATATAGTACAAATCTACGCACAGTGTAGACCATAAGTATTTTAACAGTGGCATCATTTTTATTTTGGCTCTGCACTCTAGTCTAGCACATTGGTTTTGAAATGAAACAATGCATATGCGGTTAAAGTGTGGACTGTCAGCTTTAATTTGCGGTTATTTGAAACCATATCATGAACCACATTGGAACGGCAGCCCTTTCTATACACAATCGCCCCCTATTTTGGGGGACCAAATGTAATTGGACAATTGGCTGCTCAGCGTTTCCTTGGCCAGCTGTGTGTTGTTGCGTCATTAGTTCAGGCATAAGAAAGCCAACAAAAGGTCTAGAGTTCATTCTAGTTTGTTGCGGTTTTATTTCAACACGGGGACCAAAGAAGTGTCAATGCCAGTAAAGCAGGCCATCATGGGGTGGAAAAATCTGAATAACTCAATCAGAGACATAGTAAAAACACTGAGTGTGTCAAAATCAACTGTTTGGTACATTGCTAAGAAGCAAGAACGTACAGGTGAACTCAACCTGATAGGCCACAGAAGAGCACTGTAGTGGATGACCAAAGAATATTTTCAATTGTGAAGAATAACCCCCTTAAAACTGTAGATGTGTCAAACCCCTTTAGAAATAGATGAGTCAAAGAAAGAGAAGACTACAGCCACATAACTGTCATGGTTTTGGCCGATGCCACCATTTCTTTTCCTTCTGCGCCTTTTCTTCAGTTATTACGGCCATTGGTTTTTTATGCACCTTTTCTTCAGTTATTACGGCCATTGAGTTGATTGAATTATACACATGCAAATTTCCTTTTACAATTTGCACCTGTTGGTGTTCTATTTAAACCCTGAGCAAGCCGATAAGCTTTGCTTCAGTGTCACTTATGTTGCACGAGAGCCGGTATTCTGTCAAGCGAGGTAAAGGTAAAGGTAAAGGTAAAGGTAAAGGTAAAGGTAAAGGTAAAGGTAAAGGTAAAGGTAAAGGTAAAGGTAAAGGTAAAGGTAAAGGTAAAGGTAAAGGTAAAGGTAAAGGTAAAGGTAAAGGTAAAGGTAAAGGTAAAGGTAAAGGTAAAGGTAAAGGTAAAGGTAAAGGTAAAGTTGCGATATTGGATTGTTGTGGCTATAAAATTAGCACAACAGTCTTTAGCTTTTTTTAGATTGTTGGCAACAAGTTAATGCCACAATCTAAGCTCAGTATTCTTTCTTTAGGGTTTTACTTTTTCAGCCTCGGTTCGAGGTCTGTTTTCTTTGAGTTGCCCCGTTTTCTGCTCCGGCAGTTTTGTTTTATTTTTATACTCCTTAAGCCTTAGTTCTTTTTTACCCAGTACGTGGGTTGTGTAGAGCTTTTCTTTGGGATACTCTCCTAAGGAGTATTGTTTTCCTTTCCCTTGTCTCTTGAGACTTTGTGGCTATTTTACCTCTGGTTAATAGCTTAAAGAACCCCCTGTTCAGTCGCGGTTGGTCTCCCAAAACTCCAACTCCCTCACAATAACCTCAGAGGGTTCACTACAAGATACAAACCACTGGTAGGCCTCAGGAACCAAAGCCGTCCGGTTAAAGTTTGATAAAAAATTACATTAGAAAACTGTTCTGGAACAAATGTTTACAGATAGATGAGATGAGTATTAACCTGCACCTAAAATGATGGATAGAGAAAAGTTTGGAGAAAGAAAGGAACTGCTCATGATCCATCGCCACCTCTCCTCATTTTTCAAACACGGTGGAGGTAATGTTATGGTATGGGCATTTATGGCTGCCACTGGAGCCGGCTCATTTGTCTTCATTGATGAGGTAAGTGCTGATAGGAGCGGTAAAAAAAGACTTCTGAAGTGTACAAAAGCACCTTGCCTGCTCAAGTTCAACCAAATATCTCCAAACTCTGTTGGGTGGTGCTTCATCCTACAAGGCAATGGGCCTCATTCACAAAACATGCGTACGATCACATTTGATCGTAAACTGCGTGTAAGAAAGTTTCCAAGAACATTTAGGCATTCATCATTTTTTTCTTACCTGTATTTGTTCATGTCTGTTTCCTTATGCAAATCACATAAACAGGATGGCGCATAAAATTTACAAACAGCCAGCATTCAGCATCTCATACACCTGGGATATGCTCAAAAACAAAAGTCTGCACATCCATCATGAATCCCATATTGTTTTTTCATGGGAAAATTTCTAAGAACAAAAGTAAGAATAATTTAAGAAATGTTTTATGAATGAGGCCCAATGATGCCAAACGCACTGCTAAGGCAACAAATTAGTTTTTCAAAGCTAAAAACAGAACAGTTGACTGGCCAAGTCATTCACCTGATCTCCAAAATCTCGCATAGGTGTTCAATTGGGTTGATATCTGGTGACTGTGATTCACATCGTTTTCATATTCATCAAACCCCTCATGCCCTGTGGATGGGGGCACTGTCATCCTGGAAGAGACCATTCCCATCAGAATAGAAATGTTTAATCATAGAATAAAGGTGATCACTCTTTGTAGTGATTTGCAGCGACCCTTCCTCTAATTGGACAAGTGGACTCAAACCATGCCAGGAAAATTCCCCCCACAGCATAACAGAGCCACCGAATACCCTAACCGTAGGGGTTTTTGCACCACTGAACTCTCAAATGTGTATTCGTCTTTGTACTGAGGGATTTATGCACTGCAACCCCACTAACATCCCTCTCTGTGTAGTTGTTGACGATTTGTTCTTGCTGACATCATGTCCTGCATTGACATTCTCAGTCACCTGAGGAAGAGTTGCTCTTGTGTTTTTCCTTTCATATCACATTGATGCACAATCATCATAGCAATCGAATGTGTGCTTTCGACCACAATTTCCAACCCTATTTACTGATGTCTTTCCCTTAGATCTAAATTCAGATGTCACTTTAATCACTGTTTGAAACACTAGCCAGTTGAGCATTCTTTGTGACTGAAGCTCCTGCCATCCATTCCCCAATAATGAACCCTCTTTCAAAGTGCCTTAAATCTTTTCCTCCTGCTATCTTGATCCAAAATTGAGGTCAATTGGGCCTACCCAGCATTTTATACATGCCCCAGAGCATGGTACGATGTTTATTGCTTAATTGTATCATGGCGTACACCTGTATGAAGAATCTGCATTCAATATGTTTTTCCACTCGTTTATTCAGGTTTTTTTCCTTTCATTTGTCATCTGTCTGTATATATGCCAAGACCATGGGATTTCAGATAATTTCAAGTCAGAACGCAGATGTAAGGAAACGTATTGGCTTCCATGCTTGAAGAGAGAAGAGTGTATGATTCCGTTTTTCAGAGTAATATGTCATCAGATCCAGTATCTTTAGCATTGCCTAATTTAGGAGCACGTTGTTTTTTCTCTCTCTCAGAGGACCGTTCCAGTAAATATCATCTCCATTTAAAATTTCAATCTCTGTCGCCAAGGACCTGTCCTCACGGATATAATTGCAACAGTCTTGTCAGCGCTCATCCAAGGACCTGTCCTTTCTCAGTGAAGTAACAAAAACACAGGCGTTGTAATTTTCTAGGAAGTCCTTAATATGTCTATGCAGAATGTTTCACGTGTGCGCTTACAGTGCAGCAGTCGTAATGTTTTCAGTCTCTACTCAATCAGCATCCCAACCCATAGGAGCATTATCTCTGTTAGCAACGCCATTTGGTAAAGGTTCTCTGAAGGTCATGATAGACCTCGGAAGAGCAGAGACCCACAGATTCATCTTCTGCCGTACACTGAAGACCCGACTCTTCAGACTGCACCATGGCTCCCCTGACCCTCTTTCTCATTTGCATTTCCTTTTGTTGCAGTACTCTTATAGGCTAGCTGCGTTTTTGTTTATAATACTAACTGGTAGGCTATTTTATTCAGCTGGTTTTGCACTAACTGATTATAAATTCACTTGCTGTGTGTTATAGCACTCTTATATTAGTGTAGTCCAAAAGAAAAAGAGCATCTGTAAGTGAATGCAATATAATGCAATATAATGTAATGCAATGTAATGAACTGTAAAAGGTGCTATTGCACTATCCACTACCCCAACTCATTAATATACTTCGAAATAACTGACTGACCAGAAAGCTGAACGGATGTACAATTCCAGCCCATCAACATCAGGCTCTTCACTTTCGCAGCTGCAATAAGGCAAGCGTTAAATCAAACCAAACTATTGATAATAAAACCTGAAATACTACTGAAATCAATGAATCACATCATAGCACTATTGCTAAAGAGTGCCAAGTCAGCAATGTGTGATACGGAGAAAGGCAAAATCCTAACCGAACTAAATTAAACCATCCATAAATGAAGCCAAAGATAGCGTCACCAGACACTGTCATCCTGGCTGAGTGTAACCTTCCCATCCCTGGAAGGCGCTAAAACCAAACGTGTGTCATCGTGTGTGCCTGATACCCATCTGTGTGGAAATGTAAACATGTTAATGAAAACATTATGTTATTGCTGCAAACTTAATGTACACACAGGAACTATGGGGGGGTTCCCCATAGCTGGACTTAATACTCTCTAAATCCTTTGTAGCTCCGGCGGTTTTAAAGGCATGAGTAAAATTAAAATACAGCCATACAGATTAATTGTACAGCTAGCTCAGGGCAGCTAATGCACAGGAGAGAAGCGCTGATGGTGGAGTACTCACCTATGCAGTCTGTTAGGTGTGGAATCGTGCCTTCTGGGCAGGTAGTTAAGCATTTGCCTTTAAAGAGCTGGAAACCACCTTTGCATTTTGTACAGAAATCTTTATTGAAGCACCTCTCACAGTTGGCAGCTTTGCATTCTGTAAGACACACCAGGGAAAACATTATCAATAATAGACGTGTCAATTGAATATCGTGCAATATGAATTCTCCATTTCGTCCACAAAATTCCAGATGAACACAGAAGTAACATGAGCTCAGTAATACCGTTCCAAACTCCTTATTATACAATATATACTGTGCATCTTTGTTATTGTTACTGATGCAAAAAAGAGAGCATTGAACACAAACAAGTCACACGTTCAGATAACTAGTCCTCCATGAAAAAATATGTTTATGCACAGGCCCTTGCATTTAAGACACTGGTTAAACATTGGAAAATACAGATTAATTTCCTTAGTGCTGTCTGTTTTATATATATTGTTCAATAAGCGAACTCATCTCAATCATGGTTGATACACTTTCTTTGTACAACAGTCTGTGATCATGCGAAACTTATCTGCCCATTCTGCAGAAAACATATTGTTTCAATTATTCAGTTAAATTATTTGCGTTCATTTCTTTGGTACGAGTGTTGTTTTGTTGTTTCTGACATGCGAAAGATTGGTGGAAAATATATCTGTGCATGTCCAATGTCAAGTGTCTTTTTGGCATAACTGTTAGCTAGTTTTGGCAGTCAAATTGTTAGGTCATCCAGCTAGCTGAGGAAGAGAGTAAAGAGGAGTCCTAGCTACAACTAAGCGTATCAAAATACCATATAAATTGGATCTCAGAAGATAAAGGTATAGACAAGTTGCCAGAGATGGATAGCTTTTTAAAAAAGCAACCTTCCTTGCTCAAGTGCCGTCATTCAGGGCATGTTTTAAAACTGAGATTGTCAACACACACCTCAGTCTCCTAACTTGCGAAAATGCATATTGTGCATCATCAGGTAAGTGTATAAGCTACTGCAGTTGTTATAAAATTGCTATGTTATTAATTTTTTTAAATAATCAAGAACTACCTGAGGAGCAGCATCAGACATGGAGAGACTAAATGGGTTGGCAACGGGCTGCTTTCTGTCAAGAGCATCAGAGCTCGGGAGCTGGTAGTGACGGAGAGTTGCTGATAATTTTGTAAATGAAGGCTCATCAGAAGCCCATCAAATAAGGGAGCATATAAAGTGCTTTTCAAGAGGATTTCTGTCGGGTTTCTGATGGTGTCAGCCTGCTAGTTTTAATTGGGCCACTGCCGTTTATATGGCAAAGTGGCAGTGCTAAACGGTAAACCTTGATCGTACTGTAAAATTTCAGATAAGGATAACCGTATTAAAGGGTTTGTTTGCATTTTTAGACCCAGGTCCGCTGAGCTGCTCACCACAAATTATGTGATAAATTGGGGGGCTCAAGCTCTCCCAAGTCCTGTACGCACAGCTTACTCTCCGTTTGCCGTTAACTTTGTTAGCCAAATAGCATTGATATTGAACAACGGCTGTGTAAATATTAAGATCAATAAACAGCACAAATGTCCAATATCTGCAGTTATATAACGCAGCTTAAGACGAGCTTTTCCTAGAGCTACTTTCCTAGACCAATGTGTGTTGTTAGTAGTTTCCTAGACCAATGTGTGTTGTTAGTAGTTTCCTAGACCAATGTGTGTTGTTAGTAGTTTCCTAGACCAATGTGTGTCGTTAGACACAATGTCAGATGCATTTATTAATAATGCTAAAGCAGTGTAAGTGGGTAGGCAGAAGGTACCCCCCAACAGCAGCATGCCCTCCTTGGCCCTGGAAATTAATTTTTATCCCCTACAGAGGACACAAGTCTCTGGTTTCAAGAGCCATATACTCTACTATGGTGAAACCTACATTAAGTGAAAATAAATAATATTTTTGAAAATCTTTTCAATGCAACATGCTTTTGTCATGCTTTTGTCACTTGGTTAATTCGTAGGTGGAAAGTCCAGGGGTCAGAAAATAAAAGTCCTGCCATGTGTTTCTTCCACCCAAGAACTCATCCACCTGATTTCACTAATTAGTTCTACCGCCAGGCTGGTGAATTGTGCTACAGTAAATAGCAAATCCAGGTGATTGGAACAAAGGTTTGGGGAGAACTTTTACCTTCTGAACCTGGGACTTTTATACCTTACCCAACTTTGCAAATCTTTGCACCAATCATTAGTTGTGTTATTAGTTTTGTGTGTGCTAAAACGTTTTGCACATGCTAAAGGTCTTAGTAAATCAGGCCCCAGATTTGCACCAGAGTTTGTCAACTGTGGCAGCATCATCAAGTCAGGGATCTTTCTTTCACTTATAAAGCATGTTCATATGCTTACTGTATGCCAGGTAACAATAATATGTGGTGAAATAGCTCGTGTAAGACCACAGTTGTACATTAAATAAGAAAACAAAACAAAGTTTTCTTAAAGTAAACAACAAGTACACAATGTTTGTAGGACAGTAATTTTTAAAACACACAAATAAATCAGAAAAAAAAATGAGTTGGAACTAATCAGATGGAAAAGTTTAAAAATATTGAGAAGGGATAGGAATACGCCAGAATAAACAGATACGTTTTGTGAGATGTGTTTTTTATTTTATTTTTGAAAATATGAATATTCTGGTTGCACTGGGATGGGTTCCAAAGCTCAGGGGCACATTACACTGTGTGCTCGCTGCGGAGAGAGAGCAGCTGAAGTCCGCGGTACGCGGAGTCCAAGGAACAGGGTCTCCCAGAAGGAGTTTAAGGTTTCAGTGGGGCAAAACGAAACAGGACTTTTACATATCAGAATAGTTACTCTGTATTCTATATGACAGTTAACCAGGCGGCCGTGTAATGGGTCAAATGGAACGATACACCCCAATGTTCTTGTCTCATCGAAAATTGGAACAATGCCCTGAATGTACTGTGGCCTGTTGAACTGATAGAAACGCCCCATAGAACGACCCAGCCCAGGTGTAAGAGACAACCCATAGAAAGTGAGACACAACTAAAGCTGGGCTGAACCGTGCTAGTCTGTTATAAAGCACAAAATGCCAAAAATATACCTTCATTGCAAAAAAGTAGTAATAAGTGTTTTAGTCTTATAATGATACTTAGAAACTTTTTTCTCTCAAGTAGAAAATATTTTTCTCTCAAGTATAATAATATTCACTTTTTTGTTACTGTTTGCTTGGCAAGTGAAATTTTATTACGCCTCATTGGTGACCTTTTTGTCATATTTTAATGTTGGAGGTGTAGGTTGTGGCTCAGGTGGCACGGAGGTACGTATAAACTACAAAAAACAGAAGCAATCAACTCGCATCATATATGAAATAAGCAAGTGAAGATTCGCATTCCAAGCACCTGCGTTTGAAATACGGGCCCTCCCTAGAAAGAGGCATGAGTTATTCAGGGATTTGAGAAGTGGAACTTGACCCAAATGGCACCTGTGGATTTATAACCCAAAATCCTGTAAAACATTTTCCGGTTCTGGATCTCCTGTGACCCGACCCAAGAGAGGGCCCAACATTCCAGTGAAGGTGTAGTTAACTACAGGAACTAGCAACTACTTCTGGCCCTAAAATATTTTTCCACACCCTCTTCTTCAAATACCGCCTCCTCTGTCTTTTCCCTCTAATCCTGATTGGTGAGAAACACTCAGCTCCACTATAGTTGCCTACGATCAACCACACTGTATACATGAACTGTCGTCTATCGTACTCATCTGGGACCTGATCTGCACGCAAAAGACGCTGACCTGCTGGGATCTTGGGTCAGTATGTATTTGGGTTTGAATATATATATATATTTTTTTTTTTTGGTCAAAATTTGACTTCTGATAAGTGGAACACTTAAGTGGTGATTTTTTTTCCCACCATGACCTCTATTTAGGAAATGACTGACCTCTACAAGCTGGATGTTCATGCAACACACTTGCTTACATTGCCTTCCAAAGTGAATCTTTTAAGAATGTATTTAAGGGTTTATAAGGTGACCTGGGCTGAAGATATTTTTAGACGTCTTTTGTGTCATGAGTCTGTTATGTGTAATTTAACATTTTTAACTGAGGAGCACAAAATACAGGCTAACGGATACAGCACACTCACTCAAACACAGGCTAACGGATACAGCACACTCACTCAAACACAGGCTAATGGATACAGCACACTCACTCAAACACAGGCTAACAGATACAGCACACTCACTCAAACACAGGCTAACGGATACAGCACACTCACTCAAACACAGGCTAACGGATACAGCACACTCACTCAAACACAGGCTAATGGATACAGCACACTCACTCAAACACAGGTTAAAAGGTACAGCACACTCACTCAAACACAGGCTAACGGATACAGCACACTCACTCAAACACAGGCTAACGGATACAGCACACTCACTCAAACACAGGCTAACGGATACAGCACACTCACTCAAACACAAGTTAAAAGGTACAGCACACTCACTCAAACACAGGCTAACGGATACAGCACACTCACTCAAACACAGGCTAACGGGTACAGCACACTCACTCAAACACAGGCTAACGGATACAGCACACTCACTCAAACACAGGCTAACGGATACAGCACACTCACTCAAACACAAGTTGAAAGGTACAGCACATTCACTCAAACACAGGCTAACGGGTACAGCACACTCACTCAAACACAGGCTAACGGGTACAGCACACTCACTCAAACACAGGTTCATGTCCTGGCCCCTCATGCCGTAGTGTCCCGCGGGACAGGAGTGCAGGCAGGACCCGTGGTGCCGCATGTCCTCCCTGCTGAGGAAGAGGAAGAGCTTCTCCGGACAACTCTCACAGCCGTTCTCTCTGGAGCAGACCAGACAACTCCTGCAGTCCTCAGGGACATCTCTGGCGGCTGCGCAGACACAAACACAATGCTTACTCAGCGCGTCTCCCTCCCGCGTGTTTCCAGGGGCACCTGCTGCTACAAAGCTTATAGTAAACCACCTAAGAGCCTAAAAAACATTAAACAAATGCATTACTTTCAGATTATTCTGTGATGTTTATCAAAGGGCTGTCTTCCATTTCTTAACATGAATGGATGGAATCCCACATAAATCATGAGGGGAAATTGGTATGACAGCCAAGTCAGGATGTATTTAATTAACCAATGATGTTCCTGAATCACCCAGGGAGTATAACGGTTTTAAGTCAAACTTTTGACGCGAGGGGTTTTAGCATTTTTGCGGTCCATCTCCAGAAAAAAAGGGCACAGCATCCAAATTCTGGAGCTTTATTCCTTTTTTCTGCAGACATGTGTTTTCAGATTTTTATATTCGCAGCTTCATGACTTCTCCTGATTTTTCATGCTTAATCTGGGGGAGGGGGGATGAAAGTGACGCTTTGATCGCTACAAAAACATACCAGAGCCCAGAAACACTGGAGCGCTGGAGTAAGAGGGGATTAGTCACACTGCGGGGCCTAGGAGCACAGGTCCTGCCTGCTGTTGGGTCCTTATCGAGACAGACTGCCCCCTTCCTGCTGCAGAGAGGGGCGTGCTCAGGACCTACTGTCCCCTTCCTGCTGCAGAAAGGGGCGTGCTCAGGACCTACTGTCCCCTTCCTGCTGCAGAAAGGGGCGTGCTCAGGACCTACTGTCCCCTTCCCCCTGCAGTAAGGGGCGTGCTCAGGACCTGCTGTCCCCTTCCCGCTGCAGAGAGGGGCGCGCTCAGGACCTGCTGTCCCCTTCCCGCTGCAGTAAGGGGCGTGCTCAGGACCTGCTGTCCCCTTCCTGCTGCAGTAAGGGGCGTGCTCAGGATCTACTGTCCCCTTCCTGCTGTAGAGAGGGGCGTGCTCAGGACCTGCTGTCCCCTTCCTGCTGCAGAGAGGGGCGTGCTCAGGAGCTGCTGCCCCCTTCCTGCTGCAGTAAGGGGCGTGCTCAGGACCTGCTGCCCCCTTCCTGCTGCTGTAAGGGGCGTGCTCAGGACCTGCTGTCCCCTTCCTGCTGCAGAAAGGGGCGTGCTCAGGACCTGCTGTCTCCATCCTGCTATAGAGAGGAGCATACTACCCTGGATCACTACCTTGCAGGGAAGTGCAGAAGCCAAAACTGGTACAGGTGCTGCTTGCTTTCAACGCCACTAACTAATTTACCATTTAAGCACCTTAGTTACACAGTAAATCAACTAACACTGTAAAACCTAAATACAGTTTCCCTAACTTAATTAAGTTTCTCCAAGAAATTAAAAAACTCAGAATAACTAAATTTTGAAGAATAAAAAAGATTGAACAGTGAACAGTGAACACCTGAACTGATAAAGTTACACACTGAAATGGTTCAAGGCATTTGGTTTCCTGAAACCAAAGCATAAACATTTTTTTTGAGCAAAGAAACTTAAGAAAAGAACACTGGGGAAAAAAAAACAAGGCATGTTTGATGAAAGAATATTAAAACAGCCTTATTACATGGCAAGTTAAAAAGCAATGATGCATTTTGGCAGAACCATAATGCAATGCAATAAACATATTTCAGTACCTCTTTCAGCATAGAAGAATGCCTTAGCTTTTTTTCTTTTTCACTGACTCGGACCTCATCACCAACTACACGTTTATATATTTTTTTGTTTATTGTGTATGCAGGCACTGTTACAATCCATGATTATTTACATTGGAGTTATTTCAACAATACCCCACATCGTCTGTTTTCCTGGGCTTAAATTTTTTGCAGATTTTTAACATAACTTTGCAATTCAGGCTTGAATAGCACAAGGCAACAAAAGAAAAAAAGCTTCATGAAACATGAATTTGTGCCTGCAGTATGATCAATGTTATAGGATTTCATCTTAGCTCCAATGAGACTTCCGCTGACAGTTCCAGATGATATTTTAAGGGTGGCATAAAACCAAATTTACTACTTACAGCAGACTCCCATGGTAACACCTAAAAATCTGTTGTTATTTTTCAGAAGTATATGTGTAGCAAAGAAACCTAAATACTTATACAGAATGATACATTACACTAGTAACAGGCATAACTACACTACCAGACATGTACAGATGGGCCGTTCCACAGTCCCTAGGCCTAGGTCAAATTTCATGAAAAAGACAGTTATGTGTAGAGCAATGTCGATATGGAACTCCTTGCCTTCACAGATTACAGAGATGAAAAGCAAAAGACAATTAAAAAAAAACTTACCTAAAAAAAGCTTACCTAAAGTAACTTTTCTGAATTTGATTGAAGAGTTCACTGTGTTTGAATTTAAGAGTCTCACGGTATTAATTCATTATTAGTTTTTGTCTTGATGCCTCATGTTTTTCTAGCACTTGTGTAACTGCTAGCTTCTCTTTTTGTTTCAACTAGACTTAGCACCTTTTGGAGGTTGTTGACCTTGCAACCTCTGTATTTGTGATTTGTCCATTATTGTTTCTCTTTGCTGTTGTCTTGAATGTTTTCTTTCTTTTATCGATTGTTTATAGTTTTGTTGTTGTTTTACTTTGTCCCTGTCATGGTTTTGGCTGATGCCACCATTTCTTTTCCTTCCTGCACCTTTTCTTCAGTTATTACGGCCATTGGTTTTTTTATGCGCCTTTTCTTCAGTTATTACGGCCATTGAGTTGATTGAATTATACACGTGCAAATTTTTTTTACAATTTGCACCTGTTGGCGTTCTATTTAAACCCCAAGCAAGCTGATGAGCTTTGCTTCAGTGTCACTTATGTTGCACGAGAGCCGGTATTCTGACAAGCGAGGTAAAGGTAAAGGTAAAGGTAAAGGTAAAGGTAAAGGTAAAGGTAAAGGTAAAGGTAAAGGTAAAGGTAAAGGTAAAGGTAAAGGTAAAGGTAAAGGTAAAGGTAAAGGTAAAGGTAAAGGTAAAGGTAAAGGTTGCGATATTGGATTGTTGTGGCTATAAAATTAGCACAACAGTCTTTAGCTTTTTTAGATTGTTGGTAACAAGTTGGTGCCACAATCTAAGCTCAGTATTCTTTCTTTAGGGTGTTACTTTTTCAGCCTCGGTTCGAGGTCTGTTTTCTTTGAGCTGCTCCGACAGTTTTATTTTCATACTCCTTAAGCTTTAGTTTTTTTTACCCAGTACGTGGGTTGTGTAGAGCTTTTCTTTGGGATACTCTCCCTAAGGAGTATTGTTTTCCTTTCCCTTATTTTTCCGCTGTCCTTGTCTCTTGAGACTTTGTGGCCATTTTACCTCTGGTGAATAGCTTAAATAACCCCCTGTTCAGTCGCGGTTGGTCTCCCAAAACCCCTACTCCCTCACAGTCCCTTTTTATAAAGTTGTATGTATTTTGTTCTATGTGGACCCCAGGAAGAGTAGCTGTTCCGATGGTAACAGCTAATGGGGATCATAATTTTTTTTTAAAAGACATCAATACAGTTTCAGAACCGGAATCCACACAGTCAATCCACAATGCACAGTCAATAAGTCGACGGCGATTCAGAATGATCTCTTCTCTGCATCTTGTCCTTCGCAGCTTTGGATTTGCACAAATTAGCAGAAACAGAGGCCTCGCTGAAATTCTTCCCCCACAAGGGAGTCTTCACACTGAAAATTCACTGACTGGCACGTAATTCAGGCGCAATGAACTCCACATGGCGTCACCTCCACAGGGGGGTCAAACGCGTCCAACCAACCGGAATACTGCCATCAGCTGACCTCACACGTTGCCCCTAGTAACCTTTAACTGGTCCGTCTGCTGTCCTTTTGATGTCACCGCGAATAGGGAATTCCTCACAGTTAAACTCACAAGTTATACTACACCCACCTGGAACATGGATATGACCTGACCTCACACACAAACCCCTAGTAACCATTAATTTGCCAGCTTGCGGTCTTTTTGATGTCCGTGTAAACAGAGAACTCATCACAGTTAAAGCAGTGTAGTTTCTTTTGCCCACTATGCTGTGTATTAGCATTGGCATTAGCATATTAGCATAAATTTTGTATTAGCATTGTAAAAATAAATATCATTACAAGCTGACCTCTTTACACACCTATACATGTACCTATAACGTTAATATCCCAAAATATAATCCAAAAAGAAAGACAGAGGAGATGGACATTTACTTGAACTTCTAAGTCAGTTGTCAGGCAATGCCTTCCATCATGTGAAATGTGGTGTAATATTTGTCAAATGCCTACATCTGTTTCAGAGAAGCCACTTCCAAGTGTCTCAGATCATCCACTTGTTGATAGTATATGTCAGCACTTCAAAGCCTCAGCAGACATGAAATATGTAAATATAAATAATTTTTTTTTAGGAACAGTATATGCTAACCTGCTTTCCTGTTTTTATGGAAAGCATTTCACGGCCAGAATGTGCATCTGCGTTTTATGCAGGCTGACCAACCCAGTTTCTTTTTAATCTTGAAATATTCCAATGTTCCTTTTGCAAAGGATAAACTGTAGCAGAGAGATAATGAAGGATTTGAGTAATGCTTGAATAGATTCTATGGGGAAGAGAGCCTGTTATATTATTTTCAGCTGTCAGTGTCAGACTGATTCCTGTCCATTCTTAGTATACTCTTTATTAAGTAATGTGGTGTGCTAAATTGATGCAGTATATTGCTAGGAATATAAACGATTACGCTGCTATGACACTAATAACATTACTTTTATTGAATAGTACCAAATTCTAACTAATGCACTGTTATATACTCACTGATATTTTACACAGACTAGAGAAAAGAGAAATCTTTTTTAGATATGCAACTTATGGAGACAGTCATAGCATGAGGGAAGATAGGGGAAAAAACTGCCTATTGGTCACGAATATTAGTGACAGAAAAAACACGGTAGTAAAGGCTGATAAATATTCTAAATGCCGTTCCATCCCAATGCACGTTGAGCATGGCATTACTGGTAAGAACAGATCCTTCACAGCAGAAATGTCTGATCATTCCAGCTCCAGGTTATATTGCACAAAGCTGGAACACTTTCAACTTTGGCAGAAATTCAAAATGATACCATGAAAAAGCAATTCTTTCTCTCTCTCTATCTCTCTCTCTCTCTCTCTATCTATCTATATATATATATATATATATATATATATATTTACGCAACATTTTATTTTTTTTGTTTAGTAAAAACTGAGTAAACGCTAAAGAGGTTGTATAAGTAAAGAATAAAGTAAAATGCACTGTTGATTTTTTTATAGGTTCTAATTTAACTAAAATCTTTGCTATAGTCATAACGTTTCATCAGTGAAGTCAACCAAGAAAGGGAACTGAATCAAAAAATAACAGTAACTGTGCTCTCAACTTCTACAAAACAGAAAAAGAAATACAGTTATACGCAAAATTGTTTCAACATGTTTGTCTTCGGTCTAATTTACTGAGCCTGGGTTTAAATAACTTATGTTCTCTTCCAAAAGAATCACAGAACATTGGAACTAATTTCTTGGGCGACCACCTGTGCTTGTATCATGTGAAGGGCCATGTCCGTTGCTAACGTTACCTCCGGCTAGCGGAGTTGTAACTGCGTGCGATGGAGCCTGGTTATCTGCCACCGCGTCTCTTTCATCCTGAGATACGGCTGGGCTGCTGGCCTCTGTTGTCTGTCTGAACGGTGATCCATAATCAGAAGAGATATGCCCTTCTGCTCGGACCGTCCTCGGCACATTTAACGCATCACACGGGCCGAGGGCCTCCCCGCAGCTCACCGAAATGTGTTACCAATGAAACAAAACTCATGGCCGTTTTGAGCGGGGATGAAAATGGGAAAGTGAAGACATTTTTCTTTTTCGTTCTCTCTCTTTTTTTTTTTTTTTTTTTCATGCCCAGAGAGCTGCCAGAGGATGGGCGGGGGGGGGGGGGGAAGAAGAGGCCACGTGTTTTTGATCAGGGCGCAGTCCTTCGCTGGGAAAACGGGGGGAGACAGGACGGGATGCGGACCCCTAACCTGCCTGCTGACTCAGTCTGGAGTGTCCAGAATCACAGGAGCGTTACTAGCAAAAAGGGTCTTCCACAAGACATGTGACTCTGTCAGCATCGTAGAACTCTGTATTGTGTGTGTGTGTGTGTGTGTGTGTGTGTGTGTGTGTGTGTGTGTGTGTCAGGAGCGTGTGTGTGTCTGTGTCGAGGTGCCACCAGGGATTTGGGGCCCCACAAAAAGATCTCACTTTGGGCCCCACCACCCGATGTATTCTAGTTTTTTGTCAGTTAGGGCCCTTGTAATCCCCCCCCCCCCCCTTACAGTGCCCCCCGTTTGCATTTGCAAGCATGTGCCTTACTATGTGTGTACTTGCATGTGGCCTGCCTGTGTTTATTTGTGTGTACACATGAGTGTGTGTGTGTGTGTGTGTGTGTGTGTGTGTGAATGTGTGAGTGTGCATGAATACGCACATTTGTGTGTGTGTGTGTGTGTATTTTTGCCAGGTCTTTGTCATTCTCGACCCTAAATTATCAATGGCATGCGTGCGTATAATAAATACTGACAGAAAACTTCACAAATGTTTTCACTTCACTGGAAAACACATTTTGCTCACTCAATCATCCACAGAAAATCTTTTAAGAAGTAAGCTTTCCAAGAAAACAAGACACCGTTCATTTATTCAGAATGTAATTCAACATGCTGTTTACCTCAGCTGTAGATGCCTATGATTGTCTTAATCTGATCTGCAGGTGAACAACAAGTACAGCATCACGCTTCAGGAAAGGGTATGTTTGCCTGCTGCATGCCCTTGCTTTATTTGGCTAACGCAGCATAAATGACTGTGATGTAGTGCTACCACTGTCTTAAATTCACATTAGTTATCATTATTTAAATACAACCTCGGGGGGTTCCTGATAATAGCCACAAAGTAGTTAAATCAAATCTAACAGTTAATGTGTCCAATAGTCCAATAAATACACTTTGAGAATACTGTGTAACAATTGTGCTCAGAGAGTGCTCTATCAGAGTGGATGACATCGTCCAGGCTCAAACCTGCGGCTGCAAAAGACAAGACTTTTCCTGTTGTCCCACCCTCCCTCCCCTTCCCAGCCCCCCACCCCGCCCCCCCTCCCAGCCCCCCGCCCCGCCTCCGCAATATTGATTTTCAGACCGTAAACGTCTCTCGAGCCACTGGTACTTGGCTCTATTGCTGAACATTCTGTCCTGATATCAGCCGTGAAAGAGAGCAAAAGCCTTGGTGCGAGTGTGTGTTTGTGTGGGCACACATGTGTGTGTTTGTGTGTGTGCGGGCACACGTGTGCGTGTGTGTATGTGTGTGGGTGCATGTGTGTCCATACGCTCGTCCACAAACATGAGCGTGCGCGTGTGTGTTTGTGTGGGTGCACGTGTGTGTGTTTGTGTGCGTGTGCATGCGTGTGCGTGTTTGTGTGTGTGCGTATGCATGTGTGTCCACATGCTCGTGCACGAACGTGAGCGTGCGCATGCGTGTGTGTGTGTGTCCAGTAGGGCCCCCAGAAGAGTCTAGAAATCTTTCACCCATGAAACTGCATGACCATCAAAGCACACTTCTTAACGTTCCCTGCAGGTTCTGCCACTGTGCCGAAAATCACAGCACTTCACACTCTTTTTTAGAGAGCAACACCGAGCAATGGCAGCACGTCCATCGGCTGTGCTCCGCCAGACATGTTCGAGCACATGACTGATTGGCCTGTCTCCATGGCGACCGGCCAAAATCTGATCATCTGCAACACACACCTGCAGTTAGACAACGAGTGATTGTTTCTCTTTTAACACTAGATAGGCCAGAGCGATGCCACTGTGCTTCGGGGAATTTAATATTAAAATTACCCCAATGCCACAAATGCTATATGCTCCTCCTTCCACGACTTTCCTCAATATTTGACCTTAAACTGCATTTTTCAAATTCAAAAAAAAAAAAAATTGACTCAGTAAAGGAATACAGGCGGTATGTGCCATTTTCTTCACAAAATCCCCCGCCAGACAATAGACAAACAACGAACAACAGGTGCTTTTACCCAGGTGCGCAACGTGTTGCTGTGTACTCCAGCATGCTATTCAGCAACTGAATGACCGGTGTTTTGTTATGAATTTCCCAATAAAGCCGTTGGGGTGGGCATGAATAATTGTGGATGCTGTTATTATTGAAACGATAGGCTTATAACTCCACCAACAAATGCCATTTTCGGGTTTTCACTGAATCTGAGACTTTGAGTAAACTTTATAAAATAGCTACATGACAACTGCATGAAATATAACAGATTGTGCGTGCAGTCCCAGCAAACCACAAAAGCTGTGCGTTCTCTGTGGAATTGACAAAAGGAGAACAATTGTGCATAGGCTATGTAAAGGTGCACTCCAAGGAGAAGTAGTTCAAAATAAAGATGAGGAACTATTTTTTAATTATAAAAGCATTTTTTCAGTTTATAATTGACTTAAGTGTCCCACAGATAGGAGTGGTGGCAGGGTTCATGCAGTTTAGAATAAGGATAAGAAACTATGTTTTCATTTATAAAAACATTTTGCCGTTGTTTGAAACTTGATTTGACTGTTTGTTTACCTCAGTGTTATAAAAGCCTGTTATGGCTATATAACATACAGGTAATTGTTTGTTAAATACAGCTTTAATAAGAAAGTTACCTGTTGTTAAATTGTATAATTGTTGATGTCATTGTAAAACCATAACATTCATGCTTTCATATCTCAACAATAGCAGAGCCAGTGATTATAATGGTAAAGATCTGAGATTTTTGAGATGTTATACAGCTGCCATTTTAAATTTCTCCCACTCCCAGTTTACCCCACGCCCACTTCCAGTTTTCATCCGAATACAAATTATTTTTCGTTGGTTGTTGGATGCATGTATAAATGTATGCATGCATGTACAGTATTTACAATCACAAAATCAGAAATGTTGCAAATAGGAGAGTACATTTTGTAAAATGAACTTGACAAGCAAGTGTAAACATATCCTTTCTGGTATGTAAGTGTTCATCGGCTGTTTAAAACATTCATTTAATGATGCCTTTTTCCATGCAGTAAATTGTTTTATGTGATACTTTGATGTAACACTTAAAAGTTTCAATGGCCACAAATATGTTCAGATGGTAAGATGAGAAAAGACACTACTAAGGTAGGCAATATTGTTTATTGTGACTTGGCCGAACTTGATACCAGCACTTTTAGTGGTGGGCCTAGATTTTGCAAGTCCTAATGACTTAAAGACAGTGCTCTGTATGTGAGACTAACTTGGCATTTTTGTATGTTGAAAATGTGTTTTTCTTCAGATATAATTTCTTTTCGTACTGTGTTTGTTATGAATAACTGAAATCAGCAATGCATGCAAATGTAGGTTATGAGAGGTATGCATATCCCGGATCGACACAGCTGTGATTGGGGGTGGGGGGGCGCAGGTGGTTACCGTAGCACTTTTCTATATAAATATATATTTCAAAAAACAACTGCGGAGACAAACGGTGTGGTGGCCCATTGAAAAGCACTGTATGCACTCACTCATTTGACAGTTTATGACGAGCCTTCATTTACAAAATTATCATGCCCTTCCATTTCAGCTCCCGAGCTGTCTACCCTTCTCTCCTGGTCCGTTTTCAGTTTCAGTGTTTATAAGGTTTATAAGGCATACCTTTAGTTGTAGCAAGGACTACTGTTTGCTATCTTCCTCAGCTAGCCAGCTGACCTTACAGTTTGACCAGCAAAACTGTATCTACCAGCTATGGCAAATAGACACTTGATATTGGACAATAGAATACAAAGACATATTTCTCAGCAATCTTTGCATATCAGAAAATGAAAGTAGCACCAATGAAATGACCACAAATTATTCAAAGGAATAGTTTAAATAATATGTTTTCTGCAGAATGGGCATGTAAATAAAGTTTGACAAGATCACAGCCTATTGTACAAAGTAAGTATACTAACCATGGCCGAGATGAGGTTGCTTATTACATTACATTTATTTGGCAGATTTGGCTTTTATCCAAAGCGACGTACAAAAGTGCATATCAAAGGTCATTGGAACAACTACAGAACACAGGTCCGACAAGGTACAGTACTCATTTTGTACAGTTCATAGCCAAGAACGCAAAGTCCAGTTCACACAGTGAACATTACTCTGACCTAACCTATGCTAAGTCAAACTAGGGGGCAGTTCAAGCTACAACATCAGGCCGATGATACAAAGTACAATAAGTGCTGGAATGGAGGTACATGTAACAGGAGTGGCATGAAGGACATGAATTTAAGTGATAGAAATGATCTGTAGAGTGGTGATAGTTAATTAGTCCAGGTATAGTCTGAAGAGATGCGTCTTCAGACCACAGTGGAAGATGGCCAATTAGAGAGTGGTGGAGGGACTATGAACAATATATAAAACAGACCGCACCTATAGACTTCCCATATTCTGTGATGTTAAACAAGCATCTGAAATACAATTAAAAACTTGAGTGCAAAGGTACTTTTTTCACATAGACTACTGCTAGATATGAAAGTTTGCTCACGCTTTTAAAGAAGTTAAAAAGCCCATTAAGCACAAGCCCAAATAGAAATGGAATGTAGACGTCTAAAGCGGTGGAAATGTAGGTTGACATGTTTTGACATAAAGGACTAGGTTAGCTCAATTGAACCGTAATTCAACTCTGGTTTGACTTCCATATGGTCTGGCTCCTAGCCAGCAAGAAAACCTCCACGTTGAACCAAATCTAGCCGGTTAACTGAACGTCTAGATGGTATGACATAATAGAGTGTATGTTCAGTGAAAGACTGACTAGATTAGGTTGAAATGTGATAGTTTTATAACCGGCTAGGACATAGACAGGCTATATCAGGGTAAAACATAAAGGAATTAGTGGTAAATAGAGCTAATGTAGTGTGTTTATGTGAAAACATCTGCCAACCTATTTACATCCCTTCTGACGTTTAGATACAGCCAACCTTCTGCCTTTGGTTTTGTGCTCACTGGGAGACGAACGATACTGCTTGCATGCAAAATGATAGAGAATGGATTTCAGGAATATAAATTAGTTCCCATAAGGATTATACAGTTGCAAAAGCAATAGTTTTAAAGTAATGGGCAATTATAAAATATTAGAAAAGGAAAAAATCTTGCATCACAAGTTACAGATTTCCCTGAGGCAGGATTCAACCCTGAGCCCTGACAGTCCTTTGGCAAGCACGTTCTCAGTGAGCCACCACCAAAGGAGTTACAATAGTAGAAAACAAATGTGGCTAAAAATACATGTGTCCATTTTGCATGTGTGTGTGATGTTTGGATTCACTGGTGTAGCTAAATATCCAATGGGGAGATGTATTGTTTGTGGCCCTGGAGCATTTGTGATGATGTCATGGGCAGGAAAAAAAAGAAGGAAAAAACGTGAATTCCCCAAAGTTTGGGGCTTTTTTGTGTGGCCGTGTGAGGGTTGTTTGTGAATTCTGTCTGTTGAAATGGGGTCAGAAGATACAGACATTGATGTTTTAAGGGCTGAGAGTCTGTGGTCATTGTGGACTGACTGGGCTGATATTCTGTGGTGATTGTGGTTATTTCTGTGGGGAACCCTGAAAAGCGCCAAACTCTCGGCGCTGTATAGGTATGGGGCATGCCACACCACCAAGCCGTAATTTGGCGGGATGGAATACCTGCCATCCCAATTAATGCTTAACGCAAGACCAACTCTATAAATCACAAAAAACTATGTTTTTAGTGAAATGTTTACATTTGCCAAAAGCCTCAAACGAACGGATATGAAATTGATCAACCCTAATGCTAACATCAGCCTGCTCTTCACCAACGTGTATCAGCACAGATCTTTGATCAACTGCTATGGCCCTGGATATGTCTACTGTACTTCAAACAACATGTACTCAGCTCTGGGCAGATTGCTTAAGATTCAAACCTATTAAATTCAATTCAGTTTCTTTAGTTTTTGCACCCGGAGGTTGAATTCACGCTTGGTATTATTATGCATGTAACCTTCACTGGAAATTACCTAATGAAAACCAAAACATCATCTTAAAACAAGCATTAGATTGTATGGTAGTGTATCAAATGTTTAAATCATATTTCCTATAACACTGCACTACATATGTACATTGAGTGTAGCACCATAGAGGTATTAATGGAATTTCCCATTAATAATAAAAATGTAATTAACATGTTATGTTTGCTCTTCGTAAAGACATGCTCCTATGTTACACAAAACGTAATGGAAAACTCAGTAACTTAAAACGTAACAAATACCTGAAGATGGTAAAAACAAGGCTAGCCTACAGAGTAGTCTAACAATATGGTAGCAACAGAAGTGAGGGTATTCCAGCACGTAACTTAGCTAGCTCTTCTCATAATGAGCATACAGTTAGCTAACAACATTAAGTAGCCTAGGCTAAGACATAAAAAATGTGCATTTACAACACGTGTAATGTTACATTTACAGCTTGCTTGCTAGCAATACAATATGATCTGAAACATTAGTGTTAGCTGAGATCATCAAATTATTTAGACAGTTAGTTAGTCTAACTAGAGAGACATGAGAGTTTACATGAAGATTAAAACCTAGCTAAGTTACTAAGAACATAACGCTAGTCACCCAAGCTGTAATTAGCTATCTAGCTAACAGATAGCAAATACAATATGTAACATAACGTTACTGGAACTGGCTAGCCATATGATTTCGCCCTTGCTTTACTGGCTCCAACACTATATAGTCAACTGCCTGCTTGTCACTTCAGACAGAGTACTCAGAGCAAGCACGTGCACAAGGCCGGGCTAAAGTTTCCAAAGCAACAGCCCATTTGCCCTCTTTGGCTGAGCTGCCCCTCTGGAGGAAAAAAATATCTAATAATTGTTTTATTTTTGCTGTTGTGGCCGCATAAATACGAGTAGCCCATAATTGATAAAGTTAGACCAAATTAAATCACCATATCATCCAAACTTTTATTACTTTTTGATAGGCATGCGGCATGCCTCTGTGGGACACAGAGATGGGGCGGCCCAGAGCCGTAAAAAAAAAAAAAAAAAAAAACGTGATGCAAAGTGATGCCCTATGCCCCCTGGCATGTGACACTGTAGCATCCAAACTTGGTATTGTTGACCATAGACACTTTCAGCTGATTTAAATTGATAAAAATCAATACGTATAAAAGTAATCATATATAGTCATTGTTGGTAACCTGTTGTATAAGTGGAATAAACCCCTCCGGGCTGTCCTGTTTTTGGAAAATAATGTACTTTGGCTTCGCCTCGGCCGCATCACCAACCCCCACTACAATATTTTCCAATAACGGGACAGCCCGTCGTGGTTTATTCCTTACATAATCATCTGAGTTCAAAGAGTTTATGTTTTAAGTTTGAATATTGTGGTTTTCACTTTTTTGGTTTCAAAAATGTTTCCTCAAAGTTTGAATGCTTCACATAGCTTCTGCTGTCTATAACAAGTAATTAAATGAAGGACCATTGTGCCATGTTGAAACGGTGTGATCACCATACAGGTACACAGGGTCTTTTAGAATGCACCGAACAGGTTCCAAATGCATCATAAACCATCACATTTACATCTAAAACAATGACGTCTGACAGCAGGGCAAACAGCCTGTACAGCTGAGCATTTGACCTGTTCAGTCAAAACATGGTTACAGCAGGCAGTATTAACTAGGTTTCAAAGCAGGTGCATTTAAGGTTCCCCCAACTGCCTTTTTGAGATAGCGGGAAATATCCTTGTGAAACTAAATGGTTAATAATTTATATAGATACTGCAGCTTGAATTTCAGTGGCTAAATTGGCTAAATTGTAATTCCCTATAATCATAAACTAATAAAGCCTTATGAGGGTTTTAAGGTGTATTTGTACCCTTCAGAACTTCAGTGTAGAGGATCCAGCCAAAGGCAAATCCAGTCTAGAGGACAGTGAGCATCTTTCTTACAGAAAAAAAATGTTGTTGTTGTTGTTTTTTTTTTTTTAAACCAATTTATTATTATTATTATGATTATTATTGTTGTTGTTGTATTTTGCTAAACGTATGCTGCAGAATGATTTGGTATATTTTCAGAAATACGGTACATTTATTTATTTATATGTAAAACACGTGTTTGCAATCAAGTTAAGAAAACAAAAAATAGATAAATGGTGCATAAATTGGAGCAAGAGTTTTGGGGCAGATTTACAGTTATTAACTAATCTTGTAAATTTATTTATGCATTTAGCTAATTGTAAAGCTTTTAAGTAATTATTCAATTATGTAATTCAGGGGATCCTTATGCACAACAACAAAAACCAACAGTTATTATTATTATTATTATTATTATTATTATTATTATCTGGTTGTATTATAGAATGGAAGCAGTTCAGTATTAAGTTCAGAATTAACAGTTAACAGCATGGCTCAAAGCAGCTTGTCCCTGAAGAATTAGAATTAGAAATAAGGTCTGTCATAATTTCCGTATGGTTTATAATAAATGGTTACGTTAATCGTTTTTATTACTATTTTTACTTTGACTTTTTTTCGGTCTGGTATTCTAAAATAATGCGATTTGGCCGAAGATATTGCTCAAGCTACATATTGGAGACGGTATGTTCCATTAAAAAAAACTCAACTTTGATCTTGCTCTACCAAATATAGGCTACAAATATGGGAAACGGCCATGAATATGACACATAAGAAATGTTTCGGAAATTATTGCCCAATAATAGAAAACTTCAGGTAAGCTACTCGTTTTATACTGAGCGATGCAGTGTATGTAACATAAAATGCATGTTTAACTCACCTACAGATACTTCTTGAAACCGTTAATTAAAAGCATCCCACCGTCACAAAATTCCCATTTATTAATTCATCTATAAGATTGTTTGGAAAAATCGTTCTTACCACTTCGCTTTTCTGCAGTCGGGCTCAACATCATTGCATTGCTGACCAGGGTTAAAATCACAAAAAGTCGCAAATGCATCTGGGCAAACAACGACCGCCTCAGAATAGGTTTAGGGACATCTGAAAAGATTCTAGGATGCGCCAATGACCCAATACGCCGCAAACCCAACTCCGAACTGTTTACTTGGAAGTGGCATTAAGTAGCATTCCGTACTGTTTTGATTCACGGGAAATCCCAGTCAAACTCCCCCACGCAACTACGGCGCTCCGACCATTAACCCTCTGCAGCCTTACCGCACAATTCCGATTTCATAACTTCAAAGAGGGTAGTAAACTGTGAAAAAAGAAAAGAAGAAGAAGAAAAAAAAAAAACACTGAGTTCCCCTGGCGTTTATGTTTTTAATTGGGTAGAGCCTACCTGTAAATAAATAGTAAAAGTCTTCATGGAACACATCGAGGAACTTGGTTGAAACTTATCCCGTTTTTTAAGCATACAACCTCCTGTGATGAGTTAAAAAAATACATATGCACAAATATCCGTTTACATTAACACGGTTCCCTGTTGCAGACATCTGACGTGGTAGGAGAAATACTGTCTTCAGGGTTTCATTTTGTTAGTTCTAGGTCAATTTATGAGACACTTTGACGAGTTTATGACTTAAATGGTTGACCATTACAGATGTGTTAGACGTATGTGTTAGGAGGCTGTAATCGATTATTTCAGCTGTAATGGTCTAACTGACCTATACAGCTCAAAACTCTCTCTTTGCATGAAATTGTATGGCAGTTGACACAGGTGGAAAATGTTTCATGTATGATATTTTTGAATTTAATGTTTGAAATTACTATAATAATTATGATTTTTGTAGGTTAAAGATGTTAAAATACAAAATATTACATGCCTTATCCACTTCATAGATTCTGGCAAATCAGAACAGAATATAATCTGATTTGCCAGAATCTATGAAGTGGATAAGGCATGTAATATTTTGTATTTTAACATCTTTAACCTACAAAAATCATAATTATGAAAAAAAAATGCAAAAAAAAAATAAATAAACCGGATTGCTGATACTATATTAATTCCATTAATATAGTATCAACAATCCGTTTTTTTTATTAATATTGTATCAACAATCCGTTTTTTTTTTTTTTTTTTGCATTTTTGTTAGCAAAGTAAAATGATAAAATCTAGCCTTAAAAAGACTTTGAATGTTCTGGACTGTTTTCATTCAAACTATACATTCTCTTGTCACATTGTATAAGCAGATTCATTTATAAAGTTTAAAATATTCATTTTATTGTCCTAAAGAATGTAAAATTCAGTTTTAATATATTTTGAGAGAGAGAGATAGAGAGAGGGACAGAAACAGAGAGATGGTGAGAGAGAGAGAAAGAAGGAACGAGAAGTGCACACGCATGAGTGTGCTATGAATCATAGTTCTTTTGTGAAAAGGTTTAGTGTTGACAACCAGCAGCACAAGAAACACTACAGATATTTTCCTCACTTCTGAATATGTCCTTTATATGACTACCCTGGCATCCTCACCATAATTAAAATGACTCTTTATTGTTTTACAATATATTTTCACATCCAGTTTTTATGTCAACTGTTTACTCTGGGAGGGATTTTGTGAACTGAGATTGCTAGTGAGGTAGGTTTTGCTTTAAGAACCTAAGACAAGGTTTGAGTGTCTCACTGGCCCTGAAAAGTTTCACTAGCACTAAAAGCTTTCCTTAGCAAAAAAAAATAAATAAAAAGTAAATAAAAATAAAAAAATAAATAAAAAATAAAAATAAAATAAATGAAGGAATTTCCCTTCATGTATGGTTGTAATAACAAGGTTGTAACCCATTTATTAAGGTTACATACATCCAGCCATTTTCTAACCCACTTATTCCTGGTCAGGGTCACAGGGGACACGGGGAGAGCATGCAAACTCAATAAAGAAAGGCCTTGGATTCGAACCCAGGACCTTCTTTCTGTGAGGTGACAGTGCCCCAGTGCACCCATAAAGGTTGCATAGGATGTCAATTAATGAATTGTTTAGGGATCCAGGTAAACCTGGTCAACCGTCTAGTGATTGCAGACTAGGAGGGTTCTGGGTGTAGTGGTAGATGATATAATATAGATGAACCACATGGAATTGTATAAAGATATTACACATCTGAATGGCACATTCAGTTCGCATGTGGTATACAATATAGTTTGTAAATCACTTGTGATTTATTTATTTTTTTTAAAGATTACTGTCAGCATGAAATATTTCTTCTACCAAGAGTAAGGCTACTTTTAAAATATCATATCTATTCTTATGTATCAGGCAAACAACAAAAAATATGTGAGTGATTGACCTGATTGATGATTGATTTAAACCCTTTAGTGTATAAGACACATGGTTTTATTTGGCTTCATCTTCCTGTGTATCCAGACACATGAAAATATGTTGTTTTTTTTTCTTTTGTAGGTCACTGAAAAGAGCACCTGATACCCATAAGAAGATGACAGTAGTGCTCACATGCTTGCAAGCTATTAATTTACCTGCGAGTTGGCCATCATTAAAATCAAGCTCATTGTTTAACAAGCTCATTGCAGACAGTGACATTGCTGGAACTTGTCTGCAAGTGCTCATTTAGATTACTGTGCCAGTGGCCTTACTGTTTTGATGTATCCAACCAAACATTTTACTTGGAAGTTTCTGGATGTGTGTAATACTGTATGTGCGTAAGAAAGGTTGGGGCCCACGTGGAAACATGTTTCTGATGATGTGCTGGCCATGCTGTCGTGCCACACAGCTTGAGGAGGTGCCATCAAAAAGTTTCAGAACAGCTTCAATTTTCACAAACCCCTGAAGAGATGAGTGTTTTTTTCCTTTTTTTTTTTTCTTTGTGTTCTGTACCCACAGTGGTTTCCCTTCCACCCAGACAGTACACTGATGCCAGGGCAGCTTCAGGTTAAAGAAACAGATGTGAGACTACGCAACAGTTTGGCTTTGCCTTCGTCCCCTTCACTTACGACTGTACCTCACCAATTAGAGGCAAATGTATAATAGCATGGTACTTAGTGATTCAGCCTTTTGAAAACATGTAAGTACTTGCAGGTACAAACTGTAATACGCAGTAATAATAATATTGTGGCAATATGCTACGGAGGCTGCGTAGCTGGTCTGCTAAGGGTGAATTCATCTTTAGTGCAGCTGCCTCTCCTCCTCCCGAGCCTCGCCAGGTCTCTGCTGTTATATAATAATAATAATAATAATAATAATAATAATACATTTTATTTATACAGCACTTTTCATTGTGTAACAACCTAAAAGTTGTGGGGTAAAAGAGTACTAAGTACATGTAGGTCAACAGTACATACAATTAGAGCAGACAATATTAGCCAAATAAGAACAGAAACAGGACAGAAATAACACAACAAAATGGTAAATGGACTGCATTTATATAACGCTTTTATCCAAAGCGCTTTACAATTGATGCCTCTCATTCACCCATTCACACACATACTCACACATCAAAGGTGAAAGGCTGCCATGCAAGGTACCAATCAGCTCGTTGGGAGCAATTAGGGGTTAGGTGTCTTGCTCAGGGACACTTCGACACACCCAGGGCGGGGGATCGAACCGGCAACCCTCCGAGTGCCAGCCAACCGCTCTTACCTCCTGAGCTGTAAAATAGAAAGGGGCCTTTATGCAGGCCCTTCTCCAGACTCCACTGGATTCCCAGTTGTGGCTGTGAGCCCAGTGGAGTTGCCATACTTCAGCATAACATCCCATATAGGATTGGGTGGACGTGTAGTGTAACGATTATGGAAATGGGCCTGTAGCTAGGAAGGTTGTGAGTTTGACACCCAGCCTGTATGTGGCTGTTGTGCCCGTGTGCAAGGTATTTTGACTTGAACTGTTTCAGTAAAATGCCCACATCCATAATGAGACAGTAATATGCGCAGGTCGCTCTGGGCGAGAGTGTTTATTAAATGTAACACTGTGTGAGAGCATCGTGTAGCCTTAGCCTAAAGTAATCTTATTAGCATGTCTCTGATGAAAATGTTATTTTAGATTTAAGAGGTTGTATTGTTGTAGAAATGGCTGTAACTCTCCGCACGGCCTCCAAATAATTCATTTTTACAAACAAGGAGAGTCATTTAGATTTAGATTTTAATGGTTTTTCAAAAAGATTTTAAAACACAGCCTAAGGTGAATTCCCTCCACTTCCATAGACTTACAATAATTTTGGAAATGACGCCATACCAGGCCTTTTTGATGGACTAGTCAAATCTGGAAAAAAATGCTCTGTGGAGAGGTGCCACTGTTGGGTGAAAATACACTTTGAGATGCTAGAAAATAAATCATTTCCATTACTTTTTAAGTATGAGCAATCCCTTTAAAGACTTGGGTTGGAAATCCATCTGTTTTCTGCAGCTTTTGTTTTTGGCTGTGGCTCCAGGACAGGTGCCATGTTCTTTCCCATTCTTGGAACACTACTCTGAATACTTTTCTGTTTGGAATGCTTCGCTTTTCTCCTTTTTCTCCCCAAAATTGAGTATGCAATCATGATCATGTCCAGTGCCCTCTGCAGCAACAACTGCTGTCGAACTGGGAGAGGCAGACAGGCATGTGCTCTATTCCAGAGTAATCTTCCAATGTGATCTCAGCTGCAGCTTCTTAATGCAGCGCAGTTCAGGGTGGCGCTCACACAGACATGAGTCAGAGTAATTTATGCTTCGGAGTGTCGTACAACAAAGTGTCGGCCGACAGAACTTTTTTTTTTCAGCGACAGTGCGCTGTGTTACTATAGCAACCAGACACCAAGCCCAGCAGAGGTTTGTTTACATTCCACGAAAAATGGCAGTGCCAGTAACGTTACACGATGAAAGCTATTATGTTGACTGTCTATCTATCTAGATAGCTAGCTAATGTTAGCTAGCTAAAAGACCGTAGCTAACGTTAATGTTATGTACCTGTCCCGAAGTTGCTTCCATCTGGTTTTACAGATGAGCGACTCTGTATGTAGGGTGTTTCCTGTCAGGCGGGGGTGCGGGGATGGACCCAAACGCAGAGTGAAAAACCAAAAAGTCCAAAATGGGGAAACAAAGACTTTAATTAACTAACACAGGAAACAAAGAGCCTCACAGGGCGAAAATTACAAACAACAAAAAACCTCAAATATTAACAAGAAAACAAAAATACAAAAATACAAAAACGAGGGAAAACAGGGCAGGTAGGGCACAGGCAGGCAAACAACAGGTAAAAGGGAAACAGGCAGAAACAACCAGGTCACAGAAGTAAACAGGTAGCGTAGCAAACCAAACCAAGCAAAAGATTCCAGCGCCTGAGTCGGGGAGAGGGAGACTTAAATAGAAAGACGCAGACGAGACACAGGAGGGCACGATGAACAATCAAGCACAGAGAGGGAGGGGAAACACGAGACAAGTGGAAACTAATAATAGGATAATGCAAACCAATAAAACAATTAACAGAACACAAAACCGAGGTGCCGCCATCTGGCGGCCCAACAGAGAAACAACACAGGGGGAAGACACAGAACCCTGACAGTTTCCTATCTCCGTCCAAGAATTCTTTGTTTTTTCATGGTCCTTGCAGAATCGTAAATGTGAGGATAGTTCCTCACCTCTTCAGCCAGCTTCTCCTCAAACTTGTCCATTTTGCTAGCTAGCTACGTATGGAAAACCGTCTTCATTCATAAAAACAAGTATGTAATAAACTAGCAACGTCACCATGCCTTTTGCCTTCGTTTCAGCCATCCAATCACAACTGCGCAACACTTATGACGGCGTCTGCAACCTTACAAAATTCAGCAGGTACGCAAAACCCGTCGCTGACCCTCTAAAAGTGTCGGCTTGACGTCGTACGACACTTTGTCTCCGAAGCATAAAATAACCTTAAGACGCTTAATGGCAGATTAATGGGCAGGGTCACGGGTGCAAGGTTGACAGGCGGGGTCACTGCTACCTGGGAAATGTACTAGTAGAGGTGGTACCTTACATTGAAGGAGCCTGACATTTTAGTGTACAGTGTAGTGGTAATACTGGTAGTAGTAGTACTAGTAGTAGGGGTGGTGGTGGTGGTAGTAGTAGTAGTAGTTGTAGTAGTAGCAGTTGTGGTATTAGTAGTAATAGTAGTAGTGGTAGAGATGTTGGAAATGGTAATAGTAGCAGTAATGGTAATAGTGGTAGTAGTGGTGACAGTACTAGTAGTGGTAGAAGGAGTAGTAGAGGTGGTGGAGGTGGTAATAGTAGTAGTAGTACTTTTAGTAGCAGTAGTGGTAGGAGTAGTAGTAGAGGTGGTGGAGGTGGTATTAGTAGCAGTAGTGGTAATAGTAGTAGTGGTAGTAGTGGTGGTAATAGTAGTAGTAGTAGTGGTAGAAGGAGTAGTAGTCGTAGTTGCAGTGGCAGTAGTAGTAGTGCTCGTTGTGGTAATAGTAGTAGTAGCAGTGGTACTAGTACTAGATGATTGTTTTCTACACCAAGGCACATGTCCAAATGCACAAACCCCCCTGCCGCACACTCCCAGTACACTGAGGCAATTTTCAAGTGTGCCTCCAACGGACGTATCGAAACAGCTACAGGAGCCACATTAGAAACCCCCATGTCCCTTGGCAGCTCCTGTAATCCTGTGCACGGACAGATTGTGTTTTCCATCAGATATGCTTTGTAACTGGTATTAATCTTCTATAGATCACAGGAGATGTCAGAGAGTGTACGGCTGCAATCCGCCTCTGGGCCAGCAGCCGTTGGGTCGGCCAGAAAGGCAGTCCTGTCCAGCACCCCTTCCATTCTTCAGGAATGCACACTGCAGTATAACTCCAGCGTGGATTTAAGTCCTTAAAGATCAACGACCACGGAATGAACAATAACAATAACATAATGTTAACAATGACATTGTCTTTAATTTTTGTTTTTTTTTGTCATTGATTCAAGGTGCAGTGCTATAACCCGTATACCACTGTAAATTTCAGACTCTTTGCACTCTGATGCCAGCCTTTGGTAAAGGCACAAGGGATTTTAAAAAATAAAAATGAAAAAATAAAAAAAGAAAGAACTGTCCCCTTCCTCAAAAGAGGGCTTGACACCCCAGGTTAATGATTGTAGTGTTTTATTATCCAATAACTGTCTGCAACAAGTCAAATAATTGCTAATACAGCAGTTACATCACCAAAACCCCCGCAATGAGCCATAAGCAATCAATCCACTCTTTGTACATAGGTTCAGAAAAGTCAATGTATTATTTCCATTGAGCTGAAAGCATTTTCAGGAGCACTGGAAAACAAATATTTATAAATAGAATTTTAAACCCAAAAGTGCAGTTTTTCTAAAAGAACGACTTCTTGCCATACAAACAGTGAAATTAGACATTCTAGTGCCATGTGAATTACCTAAAAGAAAGCTTCTACCTCTACGCTATGATTTACCCATTGACTTTTGTTCCTGCTGGGAAACCACATACAGTATATGCAGGTTATAGTGACCTTACAGTCTCCTGTTCTTCGAGCTCATTTACGCAGCTTTCAAACATAGTTTACAACTTCCCTGTAGCTGAAATCGTGGCTTAGCTACTCTGTTACTTTCACTTTCTGTTTTTGCATTGCACATGAGTCGCAACAAGATAAAGTCAACGATTACACAAGAGCAATTCTTGTGTAATTATACCACGTCATTCTACTATCAATATCTGCAACTAACTGTGGCATAATTATACGATCATGCCATTGGTTTTACACATAAAGACATCCCTTTCAAGATTCATTAGTCATTTGTCTTTCAGAAGGTATACCTTAGCTAAGGAGGCGCTGGGAAACAGCTCGAGACCTAAAGGAAGACCTTAAGGTGTACCTTATGATGCACTTAGCGCTATGGAGACTCTGGGAAACACAGCCCTGGCTCCTTTCTCCAGTCTCAAAACATGGACCTCGCTCTTCAAAGCCACAGAGGACACTCTGCTTGACGCCACAGAGAGTGTTTGATTCAGAATTCATGCAGCGCACACACCTGCTTTCAATATTCCTGTTTAAATTACAAATAGCACTCATTATACACATCCACTTATAGCACGCAGAAACGGCGGTAATCCAGATAATCCAGGCGGTAATCATTTGTTCTGTGAAGCAACCCCTATACCCCATACAGAAAATATAGGTACTACATCTACCCACAACCTAAGTCTGTCCCTCTTTAGGCTCAATAAGGTCTCTGTTGCTCTTTGTGCCATCAATCCCAGGAAATCAACAGTGGCTGATCATTCAGACACTTACTTTCTTAATAAACTCACTGCACTAGTGCAGAATGCATATCTCACATTTTAAAGCCTGGAAGACTGCTTATGTTCTTCCATTACATAAAGCCAGTGAGAGGTCTGACTTCAACAACTATCATCCAAATCCAAAATGCGCTGCCTGACTAAAATCCTGGAATCTTTGGTTAATAATCAGATCAAATCATACCTATCGATGTTGACCTGTGTGCTTAGCCCTTACCGATCTGGATTTAAGCCTAAGCATAGCACTACTTCAGCCATTTCCTTGGTTTTAAATGACATTGTATTAGATCTGGACAACAGGAAGTCCTGTGTTTGTATACCCGTCTAAGGCACTGTGATGCTGTGGATCACTATTTGCTTCTGGGTTGTCTGTCTCTCAGTGGCCTCAAGCGCCAGAGCTGTTAGTGGTTTGAGAACTCTCTCTCTCTGATAGGTATCAATGTTTGTAAAAAGGGTGATGTCCAGTTTGATCTTTTACATATCACAAAGGGTGTTCCACAGGGTTCTGTTTCGGAACCAGTACTATATGCAATTTACATCAATGACATTGTTTCTTATTTGGAAACTGGACAAAACTAGGCTTTCTATACAGAAATAAGTACTGTTTTTCTAGGCTCCACAGAAAAAAAATAGTAGAATCACCATTTTTTTATAACACTAATTTCATTGCTACGATCTGTTCGTACTGTATAATTAGGGGAAACACCATTTCTCAGCACAAGCAAACTAGTAGAAAGGTATGTAGATACACTGGGTTTTGTATTGAGAAATGGTCCATGTGCTAATTTTATTTTTTTACCAAATACAGCAAGTACGCCCTTATAATTCTGTTTTAAAAGTTCTAATTGTCGTCAACGTTGCCATTAATGTCATTATAAACATCCCAGTGACACTATTTTTCAAAAACCTAAACATTTATTTCACAAAACATACCATTTCCTGTTTGCGTTTGTGTTGTGTTGCTGATGCTCACAGTAGATATTAGTATGCCTACACTCCTTGAGTCGTTCTTTTTCAGTAAGCTTCTTTTCAAGTTTTCATACCAGTTAAATCGTTTAGTTTCATTCGTTTGAATCTTTCAGTAGGCTACATTCCGCATAATCAATCAGTAGCATACATTCAGTACATTTTGTTCATTTGAGTCATTTGAGTCATTCAGTACACGTACATTTGAATTCTCAGTGCTTATAATGTAACAATGTTGCAACCTTGTCTGTGTGTGTGTAGTTTCACACTACAGAGGGTAATGTGTGCGGGAAAAGCAGGAGCAGACAGGTTCTTGGTGCTATGTTGAAACCTTGTGTGTGTGTGTGTGTGTGTGTGTGTGTGTGCATGTGGTTCACAGAGAAAATGGGAGGTGATTTCTGATTTTGAAAAGAAAAGAAATAAGAATCCTTATGGACTGTGAGCGTGTGTGTTTGGGGATAGGGGTGTATTGGTGGAGGTGGGGTAGTTGTGGGGGGTAGTAATGGGATTAGGCTTGGGGCATTTTTGTAATAATGCCTATAAAATGATGGACAGGGTTGTGTTCAATCTATGACACAGGCTGCAAGTCTAAAGTAGCAACCACCCACACACACACACACACACACACAGCACGCCCAGGTAGGAGGAAGACAGAGTGAAGGTACACAGCAAACCTTTTTGTCTCATTTTTGCCATGCTGACTTGTTTTCACCTACAATTTCCACACTTTTATTACCCTCGAGTCCAGTGGACCCGAACACCACATATGGATAAATGCTTGACCTTATCACCTTAAAGAACTTGCGCAAGTTATTACGATACTAGTTATTATTTTAATACTTAATGTTGAAATTCGTAATCATGATTTAACAATGAATTAGAGATTCATTATGAGACTGAGTCTTTTGCACCATTTTATCACCACATGTGGTAATATATATTTATATTCTCTGCATTGCTTGGTGCCTACGTGTGAGGATTAAGACGGAAACGCTTTAATTATCTATCCTCACTGTTCTTTAATTAGTTGAGACATTTCCCCATACAGCTGCTTGTACCATTTTAATTATTTAGGATGTGTCATATTCACATTGGTCATAAGAGACAACTATTAGCATTTGCTAATAATGCTCAGCATATTTGTATTTGGGGCTAAATAGCTCTTAGCATATGGGCAATTGTTAGTGTACCTTGGACAGTGTTAGTGTAGTGCCTCGTAGTGGCCTGCTTTGTTAGAGTTCACACCAGCCAATTGAGTGTCTTTCAAGAGGTTTTCACTGTTCTCTAATGTGGGCATTTCACATACTGCAGTGTGAGCATGGCTCAGTCATGTGTTATGTTTGATGTTTGGTTTACCATGAAGCTAGAACATCACCAGCATTTGTCTGACGATGAAATATTATTTTATTGTAAACTTATTGTATATAATGTGGGATATTATCTCCATGTGCTACACTTATCACTTAGGGCAAGGAAAATACTCATTAAAATGTATTGTGTGCTGATATGTGCTAGATGAATGTAAAAAATTCCCTGTGATATTTGTGAATTTCCCAGTGTGATGTTTCATCTTAAACCAGCATAAGGGGCAAATTCATATGCTTTATAATAGACAAAAAGCATTTTATTCATTTTTTGGAGAGGTTTTTGGACCCATAGATATCATAGTCCCCTATACTGATGAAAAGATAACTAATAATTCCCACTTTTTATGTTATGATTTACAGCAAAACAGTACAGTTTTGACATTTTGGATACATTTGGAGCCACAAAGGGACACCAGGGTGCATTGCTTACTTTCTGCTTCGTAGATCTTCAGTAGACTGCATATTTCCCTCAGATTTTGCACACCAGTGATCAAGGTGTTTATGGTGTTTATCCAGGAAATGTATAGTTTTACTTGATTTCTATACAATATCTGATTTCTCAATATGTCATATTAAACTAAATGAGAATAACTTCAACATTGCATGTTTTCCAAGATAATTGCATTTGCGACACTTCATTTCTATCTAAATTATGGATATAAAGTAATCTAAGTTAGTAATGTGAATGGTAAAAATGTCTTGCTTCATTTAAGCAAATTTACAAGTCTCTGTGGTGCTCACAGCTGGAGTTAAATCTTAAATATAACACCCACTAAGTGGGCAAGGATTGGCCCGATTTGGCATCTGCATGAAGGGGTTAAAATACCGAAAACAGCTACACTGAAACCATCCAACATTTAGCAGTATTCATTGTGGTATCTTTTGACAAGAATGCAGATGAATTGCATTGCATTTGGGAAACATTCAGTTAAAGCTTAAATTCATTGTAATACATTCGGTCAAGACTGTAAATATATAGCAGCACGTTTGGAATACGTGGGGAGCCTTCCCTAATATACCCTAAATTAACTTTTTAAAATGCTAACAAAATCATCTGAGGTTAGATTTCAACATGTTTGGGTTGCTGTGTCCAAAGTTTATTTCTGGATATGTGGAACACACTGACCTTCTAAGACAGTTTCTTATCTTGAGGTGTTATTAACTTTCTGGCTTTGTTCAAAGCTTTCCTTTTATTTCTTATCTTTCTTAGACATCAGAATGCCATTTATCCTCAAGCCACTACCATTTCTCAAAACTGCACTTACGAACACCCCTACGTATCTTCAGGTTAAACAGATTTATTTAAGGCCCCTGTTAAATGCATTTAAAATGTGCCCACTGTCTTATAAAACTGTAAAGCAGATCCTAAAACAAAAAGAATCCTTTTCTGGGTGACCACTCGTCCGAATTACTGTACATTTAATAAATATTTTACCTGTCAGGAAGATGTCATAGATCTCGAATTGTCAGTTTGTTCTTGCCTTGTCCAGTAAATGGGCTAAACAGCAGTGGTCCAGGTTCCCTTATTCTTCAGACTAGTCTAGTTTATAAAAAAATTGAAAAATCACCAAGTGAAGATTTCTGTTCTGTGGTACTCCTGGTGGCAGAGCACTGTTCTGATGCGGAATTGTTTGGCTGAAACTAATCTGACACAACACAGTACAATGTCCAGTGTAAAATCAACTCTTAAAGAGTTAATATGGCCCAGCGCTGGTCCAGAGTAGAACCATACAGTATGTACTCTGTTATAGTTATATTAACAATGGACATTTTACTGTGTAGTGCTGGAAGAGTTGGATTTCATGAAACAAATATGGGTGGTGCTCCTGTTTGTCATCAGTGAATCAATGGTTTGAATCAATCATTATAGGTAACAAAACTTTTTGATTGGTTAAAACAGGTCAGTGATTGAAGGCTCCACCAAATATGAAGTTTATGAAGCATCACCACCCTGCTAATAATGGGAGCTACTGTTGTATTCTCAAACTTGAACATTTGTATCATCTTTGTTACAGTCTAGGAACTAAAGGTTAAATGTTAGTCAGAAAATAATTTTCCAAACTATCTGAACATTTGCTTTCCAACTGCAGGGTACAGGTTGAGTTAACCTTAAGGCTTTCAAAACATTTTGTTGTACAATTCACAAAATTGTTCATTTTTCCTTGATTTCCTCATTTGAGCCGCTGTTTGAGATTACAGACATTACTGGCAACATTTACAGAAACTGCCCACTGTTAGCTAGATAACAGTATTAGTCGTATTTTCTTTGGAAAGAATAGCCATATCTGTACATCTCTTGTGATAGAGCAGATAGAGCCAATTGGTGTAAAAATACCTTTATGTTTATTTCTCAAACCCATATTGAAAAATATTCAGAGCAAAAGATACACAGAAAGGATTTTCTGGAAAGTGTTTGACTTTGGCCTAATTGGAGCAATATTGTGTGAACAAAGCTGACAGCAACAGAACAGTCCCAACAGTTTTGACCTCAATTAATAATCTGATTGTCCCAAGTGAAACGTGCATAAGCTTTTTAGTAAATGTATGCAGACGTTTACTGTTCCGTTCAACAGTAGCGATGGACAATGCACCAACTGCAAACTGAGAGAAAAAATTCTAAATTCTGGTGGCAAAAATCATTTTTTTAGAATATAGAACAATAACTTTCTATCTTCAATGAATTAAAAGGATGATAGAAAATTCTAAAATATGCTGTTTGTTATTCACTGACAAATGCCTGTTATTGAATTGAAGAAATGCCTCTTAAAATCTAAATCAATGGTGCACCTCTGTAATCTCCCACCCCTGCCACCCCCCCCCCCCCAAAGCTTCATAAATTCCAGTTTCTACTTTTGATGTTTATGGATTTTAAATCAATACTCTTTGCTTTTATGTCTGATCTATTAAAGACATAGTCATCTTTAATAAATAGTTTTCTTGTGTGTACGGAGAACCTGTTGGATTTTGTTTCATTTAGTTTCAAAGATTTTTTTCCCCAATGTTATTGGTGCTTAAATATTAGGGAAGGGTAGATTCTTAATGTCATTACAGGCATTTAGCATCAGCATTATCCAGAGCAAAGTACACAACTTTTTGCATTTTTTTTACAGCTGGATATTTACTGAAGACATTCTTGGCAAATTTCCATGCTCAACAGCAGTATCCTACATGGGAATCAAACCTGTAAGCTCGGGTTACAAACCCATTTCCATAATCAATAAGAAAATATGCTTATGGAAATGGACTCAATCATCCTATTGATTACAATTATTGTATTTATTTATTTCTGTTTTATTTTGTTCATCTTTTTTATGTTTATGTCCTACTAATATGCATGCACATTTGATTTATGTCCTCATTCTTGATTTTGTATAAGACGCTTTGATATCTCATTGATATAGTTTAGTTTAGTTTTTATTATTTTTACACAATTTAAAAAATACACAAAAATGACAAAGATAACAAATAATATACAGTGCAGGGAGAGGCAGAAAACCCAGTAGGCTTATTTGAAGCCTCCACCTAAATAATGTTAAAATTTCACAATGTTATAAAGAACATGAACAAATCTAAAGAACTTTGATGCATCTGTTGAATGAATTGTGCTATATAAATAAAGTTTTTTGACTTGTGCTACAAGCATTTACTAACACGTTCTGTTCCTCTGAAAACAGTTTTTTTTTTCAGGATTGGCGTTACAGCTGTTTTGG
Source organism: Anguilla rostrata (assembly GCF_018555375.3). Taxonomy (NCBI): domain Eukaryota; kingdom Metazoa; phylum Chordata; class Actinopteri; order Anguilliformes; family Anguillidae; genus Anguilla; species Anguilla rostrata. The sequence goes on from NC_057945.1 coordinate 6,673,070, forward strand.
GCTCCGAGCTCCTGTGCAGCGTACAGAGTCAAAATGATAAGCAGGCATGGAAACAGACTTAGAAAAAACGTCGTTCTGGGTAATAAAGGTGTCACCGCCATTATCTATGGTGGTGTGTGAGGCGGAACCCATGGAGGGGGCGATCTGAGACGGTACGGAGAATCGCTCTGCGGGGGGGGGGGACGGCCGCGCCTGGCTTTGATGAGGTCGCTCCGCGCTCGGCTATCGAGGCCTGCTTTGGTCCGGCGCGTATGCCTCGCGGCTGATTCATCGCGCGACCTTGATCTGGTTTCGGCCCCCTCAGCATCCCGGTGAGCGGTCTCAGGTCCACCACAGACGCTTCCGTTCTGAGAATCCTGTATCTCCAGCCTCTCTCCCGGAGCGAACGAAGATGCCGTTACCTAAGGCCTGAAAAATCTAGCCACCTGAGAGACAAGCCCCTGATAGGTGCCAGAATCTGCTTCGGTTATTGATGTCTATTTTGTCAGCACAGCATTAAGCATTTGTTACCTCAGTGAAGGAAACATTACCTTAACTGTCTACTCAACCAAATGGTAGATCACATTTGAATTAAAAGCAATCTAGGTTTAAAAACTTTTGGGACAGTTAGCGGGAGCCCATTCAATTATTGTATGATCTCAATCATGTTTATTAAGGAACACGTGATTGATTTTGAAATAATAAATTTAATGACAAGCATGTCATTAAAGCATCGAAAGCATAAATACCAAAGAATATGTCATTTAAAAAGGCTGCAGTCCTTCCCAGCTATATCATCAGGAGACTTTTTTTTTAGGAGCTTGTTCAGTAGTAAATAAAGATAGCGTGGTTTCCCCAAACCTTTTGCTATTTTCACTTCACTTGAAGTTATCTGGTTAGTAGGTTATCTGGAGGAACGCACTACGCTGTTTTCACCAAAATAAAAAAATATTTTAAAATCTTGTGGGAAAGAATTGAGCACAAAAACAGAACCACAGAAAAAACGAGGTGTTGTTTTTGAGTGAACCGTTGAATGAAGGTGTGGTTCATTGTAATGGCTGAGATCAGAAAAAAAGATTATTGATTGGGTTACTGGTTTATATTCAAAAACGAATCATATGGTTTTCAGAAGGAAAACATTCATCATTTGTCAGACAGCACTGTGGTTCAATGAGTCAGCACATATTTTGCAACAGCTTGGAAACAGACTATTTAGCAAATGGAGGGCATTACATTGGCTTCAGTGATTGGTTACATTGGGGTAGATTTATAATGGGCATTAAATGGAAAGGGAATGTGTGCATGTGCTTGTATGTGACTGTGATGTACAAAACACAATCATAATCCAAGTTTTGGATTAGCCTTAGTCTTCTCTTTCAGGTGTAGTTTCAACATTTACCAACAAGTTATTGCAAAATAACTTAAAAATAATACAATCTTTGTTTTATTCCTTAGACATCATTACGGTACAAAGTCCTCTATTAGAACTGAAATGTAGATTTCCTAATGTGCCGTTTAAAAATAATACGTATAACTGTTGCCGTTTTTTAACTTAAGAACAGAGAGGCAAAAGCAGGCCCAAGACTTATCCTGCCAACCCCTCGTTCTTCTCATTGAGATGCCTGGCATCTTTCTAAAAAAGACAGGACAGTGGAGAACTACAGTACCCATAAACCAAGGGTGCTTCACCATGGTCCCCCTTGGCTGTATCATAACCCAGAAAAACTAGCAAGAACAGCCCCAGTTAAAGCAGGTAGCCTTATCATAAAACTCATAAAGCTCATAAATGACTACGCTCAGATTCTCAAAACAGATATGCCAGCCACATGAAATGCAATTTGATTAAATACAGGTTACAGATATGGAATTGATGGAAACAGAACTTCTTCCAACAGACTGGGACCTCTGGTTCCAATTGTTTCCAGCAAGTGCATGTGAAATATTTACAATATAAGTACACACATGAAGAACAGGGCTCTTTGAAAAAATTTTGGCAGCCTAAGGCTGGAGTTGACATCACTTTGCCTGTTCATTGGCTTCTCTTATTTGTTTCACCATCTACTGCAGGACTTTCAAAAAGTCTTTAAATATCCAACCACATATGGCAAAATAAGTTTGGCCTACCACTGTGCTGTTGACTCAACAAGTTTCTTTATCGGTTATTTTTAAATATTAATTGCAAGCATGGTCAGGCATGACCGTGAGCCCTTTCTCACTAATTATCCATAGGAATAATCCTAAACATCTGAGATATCATCCATGGTTCTTCAAATCATGTTAAGACTTTGAACAGAATACAGATGTTCATCGTTTTCATTGACAATGTTTAATTATGAAATAATAAAGGACTTTAATGTATATATTTTATCATGTAACTGCCATTATTATGTATTATGGCAATATCAAGGCTCAGTACATTTGTAAACATATCTAAATACATTTAGGAAATACATTTCCCATACACCTGTATACAGTATATACATAAATATATCTAAACACATTTTACACTCATATGTAGGCTACATATACTTGTAAATATATCAAAATATATTTTATATACATTTTTTGTTTCAACTTTGAACATTTTCAATAGATGCTTAAAACGTTTTAAAATACATTCCTTTCTAGTATTTCTACATGTTTGTCTTTTCTCTTTTGGAAATACACAATTTGACCAAAAGTATCTGGACACCTCTTGGTCTGGGGCTGTTTTTCATGGTTTGAGCTAGGCCGCTTTGGCAAATCTTAATGCTACAGCATACAATTACATTCTAAATGATTCTGTGCTGCTCCAACAGTTTGGGGAAGGCCCTTTCCAGTTTCAGCATGACAATGCCCCCACGCACACAGCAAGGTCCATATAGACATTGTTTTTGACTGGCCTGCACAGACCCTGATCTCAACCCCATCCAACACCTTTGGGATCAGTTGGAAAGCCAACTACGAGCCAGGCCCAATCGCCCAATCAGTACCCGACCACACTAACGCTCTTCTGGCTGAATGGAAGCGAATCCCTGCAGCAATGCTCCAACATCTAGTATAAAGCCTTCACAGGTGACTAGGGGTTGTTACAGTAGCAAAGGGTGGGCCAACTCCATATTAATGGCCATAATTTTGGATGCAATGTTGAATGTCAGGTGTCCACATACTTTTAGCCATGTGGTGTGCATTTTGAAGTGTATTTCTTTTCTCTGTGGGTCAGCTGAGACCTCAAACAACACAAATAATACACACAAAATAATATGAAATGAATTAGACATGCAAAAGCCCACACTGCTACATGCATGTGTAATTATGCTTGAACTCCTGAAGCACAGTGTCCCAAAACACAAGATCAGAACTACCCCAGCGTGGTTGCAAAGAAATGCCTGTGTCTTGTCCTGAATCCGATTTTGCTGTCCATCAAGGACAAAAAGCCTGCCACCCTGGTGTGCAAAACTGGTGGAGACATACCCATGCAGACCTGCAGCTGTAACTACTAGCAGAGATGGCAGAGGTACACACAGAGAACTGGTACACTTATGCAATTAATACATTTCACTGATTCCTGAGGTGCACTGTATGAGAGAATATGAAAGCACCAAAATTATGGAAGAGGGTACTACTACTACTACTACTGCTGCTGCTGCTGCTGCTGCTGCTGCTGCTGTTGCTGCCACTACTACTGCTGTTACTACTACAATTAATAATAATAATAACTCTCACTGCCGTTTGAAGGTTTTCTTCCCACTGGGTGTTTTTTTCCTTGTGTACTTGCTATTTGGTGGTTCAGGCCTGGTGTTTGCTCTGGTTGCTCTTTTTGTTCTGTCTCTTGCCTTGCTACTCTGTAAAGCATCTTTGTGACAGTACTCTGTAGAAGGTGCTATACAAATAAAATTGAACTGAATTGAAGTAGATGTGGGTATGTGGAGGTGCAAGATAGCGGAGCTGCAGACTGGGCTCAAGCCCTCTGGCTGTGTGAAAGCCCAGAAAGAGAAATGAGATGAAATGAAATGTGGACGCATGGCAAGGGCTGTGGCTGGAAGGGAGAGCTGGGGAAAGGTATCTTACAGAGGAGGGGGGAAAAAAAAAACTGGAGAAATGTTTGCATTGCCGGAGACGGTGAGGTTTAAGACTGACGGTTCTCAGTTGGGGAACGTGCACAGCACCTGGACTCAGAGGGCGGAACATGTGGACCACAGCCCCTCAGCCCTGGAACACAGGTCACCCAGCACCCTGCATTATACTGCAGCCAGTAATTACATAACTATATCAACATGGGCTCCTTAATTCAGCTTATATAATTAAGGGAAACGCATTAGCAAATTACAGCAGTTCACCTTTGCAGCTTGTATATGTTAAATGAAAAAAGGCCCGTGCACACACAGCTCTTTGCGATCCCTCCTGCACAATTACAGAACTTACCAATAATAATACGCAAAATGTAGCTCAATGTATGAAGTATTGGATGGCCAAATGTTCCACTGTCTTTATTCTTTATGACGTTGCATTATTTTTGGTCTATCCAGAGTAAATATGATTTATCTCCAAAGTGATTGAATGAATAAAAACTCCAGCATATGGTGGTGAATTTATTGTACGCTCATCTATGGACACTGGAAAAAAATGTCTGCTAAAATCAAAGAGAGAAGAAATAGGTATTTTTTGGGCTGAGACTTACAATCAAAACCACAAAGTAGCAAAGTTTTTATTCTCCTGTTGCATTTAGGAAATTAACAATAACACACAGTATGCACACCAAGTTTTAATGCCAGAACATTTTTTAATTCACAAAATGTGTGTGAGTGAGTGTGTGCGTGTGTGTATGTGTGTGTGAGCGTGCATGCATGCATATATACGTGCGCGTATGTGTGTGCATGTGTGTGAGCATGCATGCATACATATGTGTGCGCATGCGTGTATGTGAGCATGCATGCATGCATATGTGTGTGTGTGTGTGTGCATGTGTGTGTGTGTGAGCATGCATGCATACATGCGTGCGCGTGAGTGTGTGTGAGCATTCATGCATACATACGTGCGTATTTGTGTGTGTGAGCATGCATACATATGTGTGCGTGTGTGTGTGAGCATGCATGCATACATAAGTGTGTGTGTGTCTAAAGACATGTTTCTCTCGTTATTTTTAGCTGTCCACACTGGGCTTAAAGACAGGCTTCCTCCTAAATGATTCAAGAACAAACTGCACACTGCCATTCTGGTGTATGAAGTCTATTGGGCAAATTTATACCCAACAGATTAATTCGACTTAATATCTATGAATAGTCTACAGATTACCTTATCCTATAATTTATCAATAAATTCACATAATATGAAACCCAGCAGTATGCACAGATCAAAGGAAAACGCTGAAGTATTTTTAATGGTTTTGATCAAATAAGCAGTGAATTTGCCATTCGTTTCATCTCAGGTATTAATGGACAAAGAGGTGAAAATGTCTTTCCTTCAAGCTACACACAGCAAAACAATTTTCTTTCTTTGAACACTAAGTGTGCTTTCAAAACATCATTAAATCTTGACATTAATTGTGAATAAATTATCCAGTGTAACAAACAGCTCATCAAAGAACATGAGGAGTCAATTTGGAGTTATAAAACAACAGGGGGGGAAAAAAAGGAAGGGAAAAAAAACCCCGCTTCTGTGGCAGACTCCAGTGGGGCATTTTTTAACAAAGCCCAGGCTTGACTCATCATCGCAGTTAAAAAACGAACCGTGCATTCTCACGTTAAGCAGAGGCCGCCCGAGCCTCGTACATGTGGTGGCGATACTGTAAAATTAGAGACAGCGAATATTTAGTTTGACGGAGTGAATTTAACTACTGCAACAGGAAACGGGAGGCTGGATGAGCCACTATTCCTGGCATTCGAGAAAGGTCAGTGACTATGTTAAACCTGCCGACGGAGATTATGGAACCATTCATCACGATCCAGTCACGTGGAAAAGAGTAGCTATCACTGCCAGTTTAACCATCGACGCCAATAGCTTTTGAATCGCACGGAAATGGAATCCCCAGGGGATTCTTTTCCCTCTCTTTCCGCAGGAGGCATTTCAGGTCTTTGGAGCAATGAAATTCAAAACACAGTATTATTTTCAGAATCGTTTTCCTCTTTCGGAAGCTCAATGGTTGGCGTGGTGTGATTAAAATACAAAATGAAAGGACGCTTTGCTTGCTTGAATGGAGTTTGAGCAAACCCAGATGAATCGATTATGAGTTGTTATTGTTGCTCATCGTGAATCATGTCAGAATATTTAATTAACAAATCATAGTTTAGTAACTCTCAAAGCATGTACTACCATATGAATTTGCACATTTTATCACTCGACGAGATCCTCACCCTTATTTATGGGGCAGTAGCATAGTGGGTATGGAACTGGGCTTGCAACGCAAAGATTGTGGCTTCAGTTTCAGGATGGGGCACTGCCATTGCACACTTAAACTGAAGTGTGTGTTACTCTGCATAATAGTCTTTTTTTTTTTTTTAAAGTACCTGGATATGATCAACTTTATCTTTTTAATCACTGTGTGTGTGTGTGTGTGTGTGTCTGGAGGAATGGAACAATGACAACTGTTTACATGGCTCCCCAGAGAGTTCGGTGTTGATTTGTGGAAAATCCAAAATATGGAAAAGGTACCCATCTTTGTTCAATTCTCTGGGGAAAATTATTCTGAAAAATTGTCATAAGGTCTCTCTCGTCTTCCTGGCTCTTCCCAATGTATCCTGAATCTTATGACTTTCAGGGCTTTTGCAATACCGACATAAAAAACATATATTTTTAATACATGGAAATGGTAACTGTTGGGTATTTAGGTGATCTTACAGTAGACAGTTCCCCCGGGCATGTGCCCCTATTGCCCTATTTTGCACGTGGTACATGGATTCCGTCTGGCAAGGTGAAAGACTTGGCTGTTTATTTTCCAGAGTGGACCAGGGTGTGTGTGTGTGTGTGTGTGTGTGTATATATATATATATATATATATAAAGGGTCGTAATTCCTATACAGATCGAGCAATATGGATGCAAAGACCAAATTTAAAGCTAACTGTCTGCACTCTAATGTTATATTCATTATTTTATTTCAAATCCGGTGTGCTGGAGTACAGAGCCAGGTGTCACAAAAAAAGGTGTCGCCCCAATACTTTAACAATCAACTGTATTTAGTCACTTCTAAAACTCAGCCAACTTTGATCTTACCTGGTCCTTCAAATGTCAGAATCAGCACTGCCTACAGATTAAATCCGCCCCCACATGCTTGTCTCCAAATTTTAACGTGGGAAGTCGATTAAACAGGCAATGAACTTAAGCTTCATTCACGACAGCAGGTACAAGCTAATGGGCGAGTGTTCCGTGGAGTTCCCCACACATGCATGTAATACCGGGTTGCAAAAATGCACTACTTTATTGGCTGAGCTTCTGCAGCTCGAATGACTGCTGGGTGAAATCTGGAGTGGGCGCTGATGGACGTGATAGAGAAATGTGCTCGGCGAACGCCGGTGTTGATCTGTTCAAGAGCTGTCGAATGTTGCACAGATTTGCCCTGAACGAACACAGGTGTTGATGCAGATGGACGCAGTGCAGCTTTGCGCTGAGTTAATACTGGCGTGGATCTCTTCAATCGCTCACGTACGGAGCACGCAGTACACCAGCCCTGCGGAAGACATCTGTCATGTCCCCCGTGTGAAAGAAGACCGATCAAAAGAGTCCTTTTGTCTCTCGTACCACCTCTTGCATAATGTCCCTCTTGAAGGAAAGCCCTCAGTGGGTTTGATGCAAAGGCCAATGCAATAACATCAGGGCCTTCTCCACTGGCTGACCACTAGGCTCGGTGGTGTCTCCTGTGTTATTTACACTCTGCACCGGTGGTAACCAACCCTGTTCCTGGAGATCTACCGTCCTGTTGGTTTTCATTTCAACCCTAATTTGGCACACCTGCCTCTACTAATTAGTAACTCAACAAGGTCTCTAGCTGTTGAACGAATTGCGCTTTGTTAGGGTTGGAGTGAAAATCTGCAGGATGGTTGATCTCCAGGGGCAGGGTTGGTTACCACTGCTCTACACAGATGCCTGTTAGAGAAAATGCCCCGAATTGACCCTTCTTAGGTATTCAGATGACACACGGAGTGTGGACACCTCCAAGTGTGAGGAAACAGTCCAGTTCCCACAATGGTGTGATGCAATTTGTAGACTTGAATGTGGAAAAGACGACGGAAACGGTCATGAACTTCAGAGGATCATTGTCCCCTGGGGACACCTTACCCTAATATGAGTGAATACAATAGAAGGAGTTGAGGAGCTTACATTTCTGGGCACCATTATAGGTAAGGCCATTTTTTGGGGGGTTTTATTTTTCACAAAATAAATAAATAAATAAAAATCCAGGAATTTATCAGTGTTTATTTGTAATATTAAAAACGGAATGTCTATTTTCACCCGGGTGAGAATAGTCAGACGGCAGCTATTCGGCTATTTACACCCGGCCCCCTCACCCCCACCCCTCGGCTCCACAAAGCCCAACAAGCTGTGGCTCTGGCCACTTACAGGTTATGTTAACAAGTTTGTAAGTCCCAGTTCTGAAGCACAGCACGCTACGACTCGGGATCGGAGTTAATGTGAGTCCATTTGGCGGTCCCTGATGCCCGCTACTGCGTGGCAGAGACTGTCAGACTTGGTCTGGCCTCATGGAAACACTCCCTCACCTTTGTCCTTTACGCAGTGCAGCAGATCAGGACTCTGATGCTGTTTCTAAAATATACATATAGTACATATACACATACAGTATCTAATGTGTGTCCGGGTGCAAATAGCATTGTTGGCTACGGACACCTGGGTGCTTGTCTCTGCCATTCTATATACACCCGGGTGTAAACAGCCACATTGGCTATTCCACCCGGGTGCAAATAGCATTGTTTGCTACTGACACCTGGGTGCATATAGCTAATAACATCTGCTTATTAAAAAACGGGTGAAAGTTGGTTGAAGAAATAGCCTAAAAATCCAGGTGAAAATCATAAAAATAACAATGCAAAGATTACGGTGAAAATTTAATTTTGATTCCGAAACTTGATAAGTGACTGCTTTTCACTGCATAATCAGGTTGGTGGAATTGGTGAAATATGGTAACTGTAGCCTCTGTTAAGAATGTGTTTGAATGTGTCTGTTATGTTTTTTTTTCAAGACTACCGTGAAAAAAAATGAAATGCAGCGCACTGTAATGTACCCGGGAGTAACAGGGTTCACAAGGAGGAGGTCTGCGTTCAATCTGATACAACTGATGGGTGTTCTATGGAAACTTGCTTGTCGGAATTAGCATCGCTAACTTAGGAGAGCAGGACTCGGGCGTGACTTGACAAGGGTCCACTTTGCCATAAGAGGGCACTGTTCACCTAATCTCACACAAAGAGGAACAACTTTTTTTGGTGCGTGAAAACATAAAATCCAGGTGAAAATCAGTTCAGCTACTTTTTTAGTAAAAAAAAAAAGCGGAAAAAAAAAAAAACGAAATCAATGAGCCTTAATTACAGACAAAAAAGGCTGACCTTTGGAGCCAATTATCATCGGCAAATATCAATCAAGACTGCCCTTCCTGCGCAAACGCGAGAAATAGAATTTAAATGAGTTCGTACTGCACGCATTTTACACCTGCTTCATTGAATCAGCAATGACCTTCAACCTTACAGCTTGGCTTGGCTCTCTAAATAACATCAGACAAACTAAGATGGAGCAGGTAACATGAAACAACTTAACAGGCTAGAAAGGAGGAAGTGTAATGGTCCTCCCGCACATAACCCTGAGTCAAGATGGGAGGAATATACGATGGACCTTCCCTCCCATCCTCTGAATCATCTGTTTAAGATCTTGCCACCAGGAAGAAGGCTGACGTCCTTGACCTTAAAAATAAGGAGAGCACTCGACGGCTTCGTGCTAACATCTGTTTGCCTCATCAATGACACAGCACACCTTAATTTAAAAAGTTTTATTCAATTTCCTGATTTAGCATACATCCAAAATGTATTTTCGTGTTTAGTGTTTTACTTCTATGTCATTTATGTTCTTTATTTCTAATTTGTAATAACAGTAATGTAATTTAGGATAGAATTTCTAAATGCAATTTTTGTAATTTTATTTCATAATACAATTTATGTGGATTGTTTATTTAGTTTCTTGTATTCTGGCTAAGTTCGTTTTTTAACGAACTACTAAATGTTTGGTTAAATGCACTATGGTGGTAATGGGTGCCAAAGAGGAGTATTCATGGGCAAGAAGACCACAAAAAAGCTCCATCTACAGTAGATAATTTCAGCCTACCTACGGTATGACAGAGGACAGTGGACAGAGAAAAAAAGCAATTGAGTTCAACACTTGGGCATTTCTCCCAGAAATTGATAGACAGGGAAACGTAGGATTTGTTATGGTGGGGGAAGAGGGCAAAAAACCTGCTGACAATTTAGTTAAGGACCACAACAACAAGCTTTTCCACTGTACAAACACGACTGTGCATTGTGCATAAGAGTTTGGAATCCAGAATGCTGTTTAGATTGCTTAGGAGCAGTGAGAGCACTGACTGCTGAAAAAGATTCATGCAGGATGTGATGTTTACATAATGTTGCCCCTTGCATTACATACGTTGCTGTGCATTTACAGTATGATTCTTCCTACATAGAAGTATTTACTATTCCTGTTGTACTGGTTTTGAAAATCAAAGGTATAAACTGTAGCGTACCAAAGAACTGCAATTACAATTACAATTCCCGGAACATAAATAAAGTAACTGTGGGTCAGCGCATGCCTAATAGGTCCATAGACCAAGGATATGAGCCTCCTCATCCTCATAATCAAACTGCACTGGGGTCCGCAGTCAAGAATACACACAATGTACACCTGGGTTTAATACTTTCATGAGATTCTAATGTCTATATATATATATATATATATAGCTAAACAATTCTGTGAATAAACCTAAATAGGACTTAAACACATTTTTTCATAAATTTATTATTTTGTTTATTTACTCATTCTTCCATTTATTTATTCAATATGTTATTTCCGTGAGTATCTCCTTAACATGTTACTGACCTCATTTACCTGACATGTGGGTGGAGACGCAGGCCGCGGTCTCCAGAGGGAACTGCTGGATTGAGTTGCCCGGCGTGGAGGTGAAATACAGCGGGGGTGTTTCAAAGCCGTGTTATGAGTTACGAGCGCTGTAGATGAGCCTGGAATTCCTGCAGCGTGTGGCTCCGCACAAAAGGAACGGGCTGACCCCAGCTGCCTGCCCTCACAACCCCTCGCTGTCTAAAACTACATTCTGAACAGGTGCTGGGTCACGTGACGCTGGCTGTTATCGGGTGCATGCACGCACACACACACACACACGCACACACACACACACACACAAATGCGCGCAGGTACACGCATGCGCACACGCACACACAAATGCGTGCAGGTACACACACGCACGCACTCATGCACACACGCACAGAAACACACACGCACACACTCATGCACACACATGCACATGCACACACACACGCACGCACTCATGCACACGCACACATACACATGCGCGCAGGTACACACACGCACGCACTCATGCACATGCACACAGAAACACACACGCACACACTCATGCAGACACATGCACATGCACACACACACATGCACGTGTACACATATGCACACACTCATGCACATGCACACACACACACGCAAGCACTCATGCACACGCACACATGCGCACAGGCACACACTCATGCACAAGCACGCACACACACGCACATGCACACATATGCATGCACTCATGCACATGCACACACACACACACGCACTTATGCATGCATGCAAATACTCACACCCACATAAACATACTATTTACTCTCCACAAAAAGCCTCTAACCTAATGTGCGTAACTCGTGAGTGACGCTGCAATATGATTATAAAATCCCATTTCGTTCTTGAGATGTTTGTGCATTGTTATGAATAATTAGTGTAGGTAAACAGGCCAGGTGAAGGTTAACCATTTATGAGAACTGAGCGTATTCTTGTAGAGGTGGGTGTAAGGAAAAGGATTGTTTTCTGAAGCGTGAGCAGAGGTGTGTCTGGGAGAACAGAGGCAAGAAGACAAACGACTGACGCCGCGGATGTGGTCCCTGTCGAGAAGCCTCGCGCTGGCGGAGGATAAAACGAAACAGTCTGATTTAAAACCCGGACCCGAAAAGTACATCAGGGGTCAGAGGTGAAGCCCCTGTTACAAGTGGAGGAGGTGGGGGCTCGGCGTGCCCCTGTTTGATGAGAGAATGTGTTCTCTCACAGGCATGGCCTTGATCTCGGGTATTATTTCAGTGGTGGTAACATGCTGGAGCTCTCACTGGACCCGTCTCCAACAAACAAGTCAGGGGCGTGTCATTTTTAATTCAAATAATTATGTGATAATACCCTTTCTTACCAATAGACATGTTTCTATGACAACAAGGCTCAGGTTACTAAAATGCTATATCTGGTCAATCTTGCTGTATGCTTCAGAAACATGGACCATAACACCAGAACTCCGTAGAAACTTAGAAGCAGTAGAAATGTGGTTTCTTGAACGAATGCTGAAAATATCATATAGAGGCAACTAATGAGGCAGTACTCCAATGTGCCCACACAGAAAGATCATTAATGAGAACGTTAAATGAGAGGAAACTTAAATTCCTGGGCCATGTCATCAGAAAGGGAGAAAATAGAATGCCTTACACTACAAGGCCGTATGCCTGGGAAACGTGGAAGAGGAAGGCAAAGAAGAAAATATATGGACGATGTGAAAGAACTAACAGACTTAAGTATACGAGACATCATTATGCTGCGCTGCAAGGGATCGTTCGATGTGGGAAGCCATGATCTCCCAAGCGTGCAACGCGCAAGGCGCCTGAAGAAAAAGATGTGATAATTTTGTGTATTATATATTTTCCTAATATACAGTGTGTGTTTTAAGTTGCACTGAGCTCCATGTTATAAATATCACATATGGTGCCCTCTAAAACTATGGTAATGCAAAATGGAAATTTGCTATTGTTGCTATATTCTTAAGGCCTTTGGATTTGAGATCAAAAGATAAATATGAGACAAAAATACAGAGAACCAGCTTTTATTTCATGGCATTTACATGCCTGTATGTTTTACCATTTTACATAAAACATAAAAAAGTAAGTAAAAGCAATAAAGTCTAATAGTTGGTTATGTGAACCTTACATGCGATAACTACATCATGTCTATGACCCATTGACATCACCAAATGTTCAGTATCTTCATTGGATCCTTTCCAGGCCTTTGCTACAGCTGCTTTCAATTGATCTTTGTTTCGGGGGGTTTCTGTCTTCAGTCTCCTCTTTAGCTAGTGAAATGTACGTTCAATTGGATTTACATCAGGTGACCGACTAGGCCAGTCCAAATCTTTCCACTTTTTTTCCCCCATTGATGACTGCTTTGGTTTCACAGGCTGTGCGTTTGGTTGTCATTGTCTTGCTGCAGGATGAAGCGTCGGCCAATGAGGTTGGATGAATTAATTTGGCCAATGAGGTTGGAGGAACTACTTTGGCCAATGTGGTTGGAGGAATTACTTTGCACACAGCCAGACAATATCTGTCTGCATACCTCTGAATTTTTCCTACTGCCGCCGTCCTTTGTTACATCATCAATACAGATGAGAGAGGCTGTTCCAAAAGCAGCCGTACATGCCCAAGCCATGACACTACTTCTTCCGTATTTCACAGATGAGGTGGTATGCTTTGGATTATGGGCTTTTCCTTCATTTTTCCACACTGTCACGCTTTCCATGACTTTGCTAAAGGTTTATTTTGGTCTCATCAGTCCATAAAACGTAGTTCCAGAACTCTTCTGGCTCGTCTCTGTATTTTTTTGGCAAATTCTAATCTGGCCTTTTGACTCTTGCTGCTGATGAGAGGTTTGCATCTTAAAGTGTAGCCACTATAATTCTGTTCTCAAAGACTTTAGCATATGGTGGTTTTTGACGTTTTCACCATTGCCCTCTGAAGCCTGCTGGTTATGTCACTGACTATTGTTTAAGGGTTGTTCTTTACAACAAAAAACAAAGCTATTTCTGTAAAATGGGAAAACACATACACATATAAAGACCATGAAATAAAAGCTGATTGTATGTGCTTTTATGTCATTTTTCTTTTGATCTCAAATTTAAATGCCTTAAGTATAAAAAAAATAACTAACCTGTCCAGGGTACATTCCTGCCTCTCACCCAATACTTGCTGGGATAGGCTCCAGCTCCCCTGCGACCCTGACTAGGAACATACGGGTTAGATAAAGTATGGATGCAACAAATTTCACTCTAGCATTACCATACTTTAGGAGAGCGCAGCATAAACTACACAATGACTCTGATTTAAATGATCATTTTATTTAACACTTTAGTAGACAATTAATGTAAGTCCCTTTTCCTCTCTCTCTAGACCTTGAGTTCCCAATTGAGTTCCCAGCAGATATCTGACCAAGAGTCCCCAAAACACAGAGGTCTAACCTAGTTCCCTAAAACACAGTCTCCGGGCTACCACTGCTCTAATTCTGAACCTGTATCTAGTTTGTCATGTCAGAAACTTTAAATAAAACCAGTTGTTGAAATAAAGGAATTTGGAAGGACTCCAATTTCAAAAGAAGTAATTAGACTTACTTTGTTTTGTCTAAAAATTGGAGTTGTATGTGCAATTCAGAGCAGTCATAGTTCCTGGCTCACAGTGAACATATAATATACCATGGCATTATCACAAGGAGCAGAGATTTCTGTGGTGTCCAACTGGTTTATTAATTCCTCTGTCTCAATCTCTATCTGATTCCCACCTTACCTGTAAATTGTCCCTTACATTTCTCTGAAATAAAAGGTATTACAGAAACCACACACTTCCACTGCACTTCTGGCTACGTATACCCCTCTGTGACACACCTGAAGCCAGACTTAATTAGACTCTGCTAACTATTCTCCTGCTGTCCACCAGAGGTCGTCTGTTTCCCTTTTTCCTTGTGTCTTGTCTGAGTCATTATTTGTAATTGTTAGATTATTGGGCTTCTTGTGTCTTTTTCTCACGTTCTCCTGTGTTTCCTGGATTATTGTGTTTTTCCTCCATGTTTTGCTTCCCAAGATCTTTTTGTGTATGTTTGCTTATCATTCAAGTAAAGGCTTTTTGGATTTCACAGAGTTCTACTGAGTTTTCTCTGCAATTGCGACCTTCTCCTGAGTTCTCATTGTGACAGCAAACCAGCTACCTGTGATCATAAATCGCAGTCCTAAGATGCTGGGGAAAAAATTTGCCTTGGGGCCCTGGATTAGAAACGGTTGAAAGCCCCCATTTTAGAACTCTGAAACACGATCTGTACCATTTCACTAATTGAAAGCAAATAAAATATTACCCTTGAAACAATCCTGCAGGCCGGACCACTGTCAGGGCCAGCTGTTGGCATGCCAATGTTTGGTAAATCACCATTGTAATGGTCCGCTCATAGCAGGGCCATCCATCAATGC
The DNA here is from genome assembly GCF_018555375.3 of Anguilla rostrata. Taxonomy (NCBI): domain Eukaryota; kingdom Metazoa; phylum Chordata; class Actinopteri; order Anguilliformes; family Anguillidae; genus Anguilla; species Anguilla rostrata. Next base: position 6,688,568 of record NC_057945.1, read on the forward strand.
CTTTGCATTCCTTTAACAGCTGATTCTCATCTGGGCTACCTCGTCTCAGATGTACGCTAGTGAACTAGTGGCCACTCTGGGCTCGTAGCTGGGTACCAGCTCTAAGTCATGACTCAAAGACAGAATGTACTACCTGTCATCTTAATTCTGAATGCAAGTGCAAAAAGGGACTAAAATATAATTCTTTTTTTTTTTTAATGCATTTTTCTTTTCTTTTTTTAATGAATGACCTTTTTTTTTTATTTTCATTTGTATTACATTGCAAATGCTTAGTGGATATTTTACAACAAAAAATGATAGAACATAATATCATTACTGTTTTGAGAAAAAGTAAATACTACTGCACAGCTAACCTATCTTTGCACAGCTGTGAGATCATTATCCAAAAAAGGAAATTCAAAAAGAAAGAATGGATTGGAAGTACAATGTGCAGTGTGAAGAGACGGGTCTTCAGTCTGTGTCGGAAGATGGGCAGGGTTTCTACTGTTCTGATTGCAGTGAGAAGATGGGCAGGGTTTCTGCTGTTCTGACTGCAGTGGGAAGGTGGGCAGTGTTTCTGCTGTCCTGACTGCAGTGGGAAGATGGGCATGGTTTCTACTGTTCTGATTGCAGTGAGAAGATGGGAAGGGTTTCTGCTGTTCTGACTGCAGTGGGAATATGGGCCAGGTTTCTGCTGTTCTGACTGCAGTGGGAAGGTGGGAAGTGTTTCTGCTGTCCTGACTGCAGTGGGAAGATGGTCAGGGTTTCTACTAGGTTCTGAAACTACTCTTCCTCTATTAAAGCCAGTCAATCTGAAAAGCAACTTTATACTCCTCGATTTTGGGGAGTTAGGCTGACTGAAAATATGTTTATGCTCCTTTAGCTAGAATCACAAGACTGTATCAGTGTGGCGTGGTGTTATGATTGGTTATTGACAATAACTTTGTTTTCAGAGGAGTTCGACTCATTGGTTGTTAACATAATATGTTTTAAACCCCTTAAATGATGGCAACTAGATCAGAAAGGTAAAATGTGTCACTATTGGAAAATTAATGAGAAATATATATATATTGTTAGACTGGATATCCTCCCTTTCAGAAACATGTGTGATTAAGTACATCCAGCCTGCTGAATATTGAAAATACATTCATTCAGTACCCTGCTGACAATGCTGGAGAAGCTATAGCCTCCAATAGCATTCGTCAGCAATAAAATTTGAGAAGGAACCTATGAAAGCAGTAAATTATGCAAACAAAAGGGTACCAAGTGGATGGCAGAATGCATTTGAGAAATGTAACTTCTGTGAAATGTGTTTTAGATATTCATAAAGGGGAAACAGATGTCAGTGTTATCATTCCTGCAGATGTAAAAAAAGAAGAAAAAAAAACTTTGCTAAGCAAGTGATGAAAGTAGAAACCGCATTCTTTAATGATTTATTTATGCACAACAAAACATATTATTTGTGGTTGTCTGTAAAATACATATCATACAAACTGAGCTGTGCTTTTGAATATTGGGGGCTGTTTAAGTGTATCCAGAGAATATTCTTCAAAGTCAGCTATGCTAATTAGCTTTGAATAAGGTGGGGATTCTTAAATTGAAACAAATCCACTGTACAGCTTAGTATGCATTTTGCTCCTACAATATGCATGTCTATACACAATATACAAGTACTTTATATGCACATTTAAATCCTTGCACTTTCAAAATTTCCTTCTGAATGCTTGATTTGTCCCTTTAGAAGAATTTCCCCCATGACTGAAGACACCTCAGAAACTGTGTTTGTAGTATATATATACATATATGTTTTGGCTTTTTGTGTTATCAACAATAATAATTAGTATTTTATCTGAGAGGTGTAAGAAAAGATAAATATAAACTGGGAGTCTTACGCTTTGACTACACAATAATCCAGCAGCTGACTACAAACCAAAAAGCTCTAGGCAGGGATGGGTACTTGCATTCTAGGGCCTGTGTATATGCAGACTTTGGCAGCTCCCTATTACCCCAGCCAAATCAGCTAATTACACCATACTGTATCCAAGTGCACTGATGCTGGTATTACAGTACATTAGCAAACTGTATCCAAGTGCACCGATGCTGGTATTACAGTACATTAGCAAACTGTATCCAAGTGCACCGATGCTGGTTTTACTGTGCATTAGACCACAATACAACATTTTGTTTAAGGCCAGGACTCTCATGATCTTATCAAGAAATTAAGGGAAAATGACCCACAAAAAACAAGGATAGGGATCATTTATAATCATTAAGGGAAGAAAAATTTATGGTCATCCTTTCCCATTTCTGGTCCGGATGTAGGTCCAGTGTGATAAACATAAATAATAAGTAAGTAAGTAAATAAATAAATAAATAAATAAATAAATAAATAAATATATAAAAGTGCAGCACTGCCCTCTACAGGATCGCAACATTAACTGCATGACTGTTTTCAACATAGTATTTTGCTATATTAATGATATTCAAAATTTAAAAGTTAAAAAAACACCGAAGTGCTGTAATTTGAAGATCAATACATGGAAGCCAGCAAATAATTACTTTTCTTACAAGTCGTGTGAAAAACGTAAAGACGCCTAAATCACGATAGCTTGTTTGTATTCCGTAATTGCATAATAGGCGATGAAAAACTGGAAAGGATATTCCAAGTGATTTGGTTGACACGACCAACCGCACATCGTCAAAACAGCTTTCATTAGGACAGCAGCGTAGCTCCGGAACTTTAATCTAATGCACGCTGTTTCTATTCCGGCGGCGAAACTCGGCGGACATAAACACAATGACGAGTGACAACACGGGTTCCTATGAGTTTCAGTTTTGTGTTTCATTTTAGATTAGCACCGATATTTGATTGCTGATTCTAAAATGGCAGGGTTAGAGCTCTTATACAGCACTGTCGTCAGTAACATCACCTGCCCACAGGATGTTGTTGTTTGTTTCGTTCATTGGGAAATTGTACGAAGCGGGCACAAATGTCTTGGATCTGGAGATCAGGTAAGGAGACAGCTAGCTAGCTAAGTACTCTAGGCAACCTAGTAGAAAGTAAGTTAGGTTTTTTTCATATAGGGTTATACTAGCAGGTCGGCTTACCATGCAACTGACTCTTATTATATTATTGAAATTGTATAAATTGTATCTATCAATGTAATCTTGGTTGCTGTTCGATTCTGTATTTGCTTGCTCCCTATCACAGCCTCAGCAAAATGATAAAAAGTCGGAGTTACTCCCTCCCGGTTGGAACGACAGCAAGGAGTTATATACATTGCGCTACCAGTCCAAGAATGACAAGTCCCATTTGCTTCTCAAAGCCATCACTGCGGACTCCACCTTGATTTTCTACATAATGGTATTGTTCTCCTGTAGCCCGAAATGTCTGTGGTTTCTAGGGATAGCAGGCGCCTAGTAGGCACTCCTAAAATGCAGTTATTAATATTTAAATAATGTCATGGTTTGCTGAATTTCAATTACTTTGCATTAGCACCTGAGCAAGGTAAAAACGACGGAACATCGACAAATTGTAGATAAATGTTCTGTGCTTTGTGGAAGAAAACATGAATGTTATATAACACCGACTTTCGATTTCTTGCGTCAGGAATCGGCCACTGAGCGAGTTTCAGATTTAACCGTCAACGTGAGTGACTATGTCGACGCAGACAATCTGCAGGAATTTGACAGGTTGGTTGGAACATGCATTAAGTGAACTATTCTGAAAACGTATTTTTGAAAGTGTGCGGTTGTACTTTTAAAGGACGTTTAAATGTAAATATTACGCATATTAGCTAAATCATTTATGAAGTCAAATGCTGTTATTAATCCCCCCCCCTTGCTGAAAATTCCACCTTGAACCAGCCTGCAATGGTCAAGCTGGTTTACGGTGTGTTTTCAGCAATTTTAGCTGGTCAAAAAGCTGACCAACCTATATAATCGGCTAGTCCACCAGTTTGACTCTCATCTTTATCAGCTCTGACCAGCTTTGTCCTTCTAGAGACCAGTTATCAGCTAGAAGTGTCGAAAACAGAGTTTAAACCAAGTTTATAATCCTAGCTGGAATTTTTAGCAGGGACATTATTACTGTATATGTACCAGAAAGTTGTTTTGCATGCCTCTGTTCACATCCATCCCTGCACCAAACATCCCAATGAGGTTTTTTTTTCTGAGCTGGAAGCGTTGATTAGGCCCATGTCTTGACAGAGTGTTCAAGAACACAGAGGAACTGGCAAAAAAGGTTCAGTCAGGGCTTCTTCTGCCAGACTCTTCAGTGAAGGGAGAATCCAGCAAGAAAGCTGAAAAGAGGCCCTCCAATGATCCACCTCCAGACCGGGACCCTCTCCTAATTCCTCCAAGGAACCCCTACACCAGCAGGCAGCCGCGCTGGTAAGTACAAAGAGAACATCTGTTTCTCTCATCTGCCTTGAAAAATAAGAATGTGTGATGCTTGACACGTATAAGGATTGCTTTTTGAATTGCAGACATTGCTCACATTCATCATCCAGGCTACATCTATGTTCATAATTTTGAAATCGTGCAACATCTAAGGAAAATGTGCTGCTTTACCTCCGGGCAAGAAGAAGTTTAATCTTTATTACCAGCTGCTAAGTGGAGTACATTTGTGTTTCCGTGCTCTGGACTAGACTGTTCGGATTTCACATTAATCATTCCTGCAATGAAGTTCAATAAGGCCATTTCTAAAGGGTATTTTGCAGGTTTCAATTCTGGAATTGTGTGGCCAAGGGAGGAGTTTAGTCGGCATGGTTTCCCCAACTGTTTTCTCATTAGTGATCCCTCTGATCAGTTGGATACTTGCGGCCTGTCTGCAGTTGGCATGCAGTCTACTGGAAAGAAACAGCATCTGGCAGCGTGTGGCTAATGTCTCAGAGGAGATGCCTTCTCGTCTGCATTCTTCTGAGTTGACGGAGCGTACTGTAGCAATGATTACTGCTGAAACTGGGCACTCTAAATAGGGATAAAAAAGAATGTAGACACAGTCTAAAAATATGCATCCTATTACCTGGCTGTTACCTGCCAAATATGGAAATACATACCCATAGTGATGAATGCTTTTATCGCCTGCACTTCTCTTAATGAGAAAAAGCAGGCAGAATATTTTAGAGGCTGGAAATAAGACAGGACCACCACTCGTCTGTGTACCAACTGTCAGGAGAGAGAATAATTAAGGTTTTGTGCAGGTCATTACGGTCGATGGCGAGTTGAAGCCTTAGCCCAGGCAGGAAGTTGGCATCTGCAACGTGCTCTGAAGGTTGGCAGGGATGAGGGACTGCAGTGGCGCTCACAGGCCATGCTCATCGATGGGCAGCTAAAGCAGACCTCATTGATGAGCAGGCTATTCAGCTAGAGCAGAACTCATCGATGAGCAGCCTGTTCAGCTAAAGCAGAACTCATCGATGAGCAGGCTGTTCTGCTAGAGCAGACCTCATCGATGAGTTCTGCTTTAACTGAACAGGCTGCTCATCGATGTTCAGCTAAAGCAGATCTCATCATTCACTCCAGGTTTCTGAAACAAAACTCTTATCCTTTTTTATGTTTATTTATGTTCATTGTTCTGGTACAAAATGCTCATATTATTATGCCCTATTTGCATAATGATGCTGTTCTCATTGGGTCACATTTTTGGCCATTTCCCACTGCTTCGTGACATCGTAATGTACATGTGTTATTAAATAACTCTAATATTTCAGTCTTGTTCCCCCATCTCATAAGATACACAATACCTTATGAAGGATGTTGACAATATACCATTGTCTATAAACAGTGTTTAAATATTGGACAACTTCTATAATTGTTGACAGGTGAAACTTGTTATGCTTTTCATAATCATGTGTTGCAGTACATTAAATCTGCAGAACATTACATTTGCAGTGTGTTAAATTATCAGTGCTTTAAATTTGCAGCGTTTTATATTTGCAGTGTGTTAAAATTGCACTGCATTAAACCTGCAGAACATTCAATTGCAGTGCGCTAAATTTGTAGCGCTTCATATTTGCAGTACTATCCAAAAAGTAATCATAGCTTTACACCTGAAACTCAATTAACTTCAGTGGCTCCTTCAGGTTTTGACCCTGGATCCACCATACAAAGTGTGCTTCCCTCTTATGGCCAATCATACACTGCAAAAGTACATTATATACAGTACAGTCCAGTATTTTAGTGTGTTGTCCGTGACACAATTATTGTTTTGGCTCTGTACTCCAGCACATTGGACTTTAAATAAAACAATGAACATGAGGTTAAATTGCAGACTGTCAGCTTTAATTTGAAGGTATTTACATCCATATTGGATTAACTGTGTCAGACTTACTGCCCTTTTTATACATAATACCCCCTTTTGGAGGACCAAAAGTCATTTGACAAGTTAATCTAATCTTAAATAAAGCGCTCATATTTCGCACAAATCCTTTGCATTCAATGACTGCCTGAAATTTGTTACCGATAAATATCACCAGATGCTTTTAGAATCATCAAGTTACCTCTTTTATACAAATGCATAGTAGACACATAAAGACACATGCAAATGTAATGCTCCATTTATTATCAGGTTGGTTGGTGAAATTAATAAAATCTTTTTTTTTTGTATTTGTACAAACAGGAATACTGACAGATGAATATTGTACATTGCATTCAGGAAATGGATACATTTCCAGAGATTTGTTATTCAGATTTGTGTTCCAAAAACTGTCATGCTGTGCAAAAACTTATTTACAGTCCCTGGCTGATGCGTTTGCTCTACGGACACAGAAATGTTGGATGTTTGGGTCTCGCTGTCTAGGCGGGACATTAATAAACGGGGTGTGCAGATAGCATTCTTAAGGTGAAGAAGACTATAGCAGCCTCGCCTGTGAAATTGCTTTCTGGCAGAGTCGGTGCCGTGGCGTCTCACGGACTGAAGAGGAGACGCGACTCATGCTCTGGCCTGAGAGAGTTAGAATGCCAGGCAAGAGCAAATGATGCCTGAGAGCTGGGTACGGCGCTCGGCACCTCTTCTCCAGGGTGACCCCCTAATAATTGCTTCCGTACTGAGACAGAGTCACATTAATCATCCGCTAAACAAAGGCCAGCATTCGGGAGAGATACCCAGTGAATTTTTGATAAAGCCGAGAGCTGCTGTAATGTTGTCACAGTCTTTATTTAGGTGCTTTTTGATGCCTTTTTGAGCCGTTTAGTGGCAAGGTGTCTATGATATATTACACAGCTGTAGAATAATTATTTTAATAGAGAAATTATACAAGATATATAACCTTATATATACCTAAATGTAATATTAGGCCAAAGGGAACCTGAATAAACACAAAACACATTCTAAAATTATTATTTAATTTTTTTTTTACTGAAAAAAGACCCATAACAAACACCCATATCATAAGATTAAGGGGGAATAAAAGTAATTGAATTTTCTGGTTCATGGATTCATGGTTCCTTAAATAATGTTGCCCTGTCCATAGAACAGTGTTGCAATGGGCTTGGGGGTGATTTTTTGCAAATATGAGACAAGCATTGATGTTTCTCTTAGCTAGCAGTGGTTTCTGCCTTGCTACTCTCCCATGAATCTCATGTTGGCCCACTTTGTTTCTTATTGTGGAGTCATGAACACTGACTTTAGCTGGGGTTAGAGAGGCCTGCAGTTTTTTTGATGTTCTTCTGGGATCTTATTGTGACTTCCTGGATCAGTTGTCACTGTGCCTTTGGTAGGCCAGCCACTCCTGGGAAGATTCACCACCGTTCCAAATGTTCTCCATTTGGAGATGATGGCTGTCACTGTGGTTCTAGAGCCTTAGAAATGGCTTTGTAGCCCTTTCCAGACTCATACATTTCAACTAGGCTACTTTTTTCCTCATCTCTTCTGGAATTTCCTTTGACCGTGGCATAGTGTGCCTGTAGAAACTTTGTGGTGACTACTTCACTCTGATGGTAGGGTTCAATAAGAGTGAGGTTTCGATTCAACAGGGCTGGCTGCAGTCAACCCTCATTTCATCCCTGAACTCCCATGATCCTCTGGTCAAAAATGGCGGCACTGATAACATAATGTTGTTGATTGATTGATTTAGATTTTTTATTTAACACAATTAAAATATAAAACAGAAAGAGAAGAGATTTAAAAAACAGCGAAATAGTGCAGGGAGAGGCAAGAAACCCAAGGGGCCTATTCATGGCCTCACCCTAAATAAAACAACAACTCAACAAAAACATACAGAAGTAGATAGATAGAGCATAAATAAATAAGAAATATTGTTTGCTAAATATAGGATATGTTTGCAGCTCTTTGTATAGATCAGCTGCAGATGCAATAGCAGCGTTTACTGCTTTATTGTATATTTAAACTTCTGCACAGACAGGCCTGGTGTGATATATTAATATATTAATCAGCCGCTGAGCCATTGTTATTGGGAGCATCAACATCTGAGATTGTATGTGATACAAAGATGGTTTTCTTTTTTTAATCCTAGGTTGTTATGCCATATTATTGTCGAACATAATCCTGTGAGCACAGCCTGGACAGTTGGTGCCTTAAACAAAGCCTTTTGAGATTATTTATAGCCAACAATTGGCTGTGTGCTCAGGATTATGGTGCATAATATGTAGCTTAGCTTGACTTTGTTCTGTGAGTTTTGTCTTGTCAGTAATATCAGAGGTGAATGTAAGTGCACTGGAAGCTGAGTCATGTGTTATTCTCAGGGGGTTCCCAGGGCTGTGGTGTGTGTGTTCTGGTCTCTTAAGTTCAATATGCTGATTATTTTAGAGCAGTCCAAAGCATTATGTATGTTATGTATGAGTGTATTGGGCATCTATGCATTGCAGCCATTGTAAAGCCTTATTGTATCATATGAAATCATGGTGATGCTGTAGTGCATTGTGGTAAGGTGTAGCATTGAACACATTAAGCACTCAGTATACACTGCGCCAGCCTGTTCATAGTTGATAAGGTCAGTGATTAGTAAATTTCTTAGCGAAAGCCCTGTTGATGGTGTGAGTGTGTTTTCCATGATTACTGAGGTTCCCAGGACCTCTGTGACCATGGCAACCCTGTACTCTGTGGTATAGATTTCCAGGACCTCTGTGGCCATGGTAACCCTGCACTCTGTGGTATAGATTTCCAGAACCTCTGTGACCATGGCAACCCTGTACTCTGTGGTATAGATTTCCAGGACCTCTGTGACCATGGCAACCCTGTACTCTGTGGTAGAGATTTCCAGGACCTCTGTGGCCATGGCAACCCTGCACTCTGTGGTATAGGTTCCCAGGGCCTATATTATTGGTTGCTAGGGTCCCATGCCTCCCGCCTCTGATAAGACTATTCTTCTTGTACAATATTTACAGTGCAAGGCTGCAGGCACACTGGATGCACTTTAACAGCCAGGGGCGCCTTTTCTCTAATTATTCTCAGTGAGTTTGAAGTGTTTTCTACGCTGCTTTCACAAACAGGGCGCCTTGGGTTTACCCACCCAGGGCACCTCGCTGTGTTTGTGGCGGCATGCAGCTGAAAATGATCCTAATTTGATACGCCCTGGGGAAAAAAGCGCCCTAGGTCACAGTCACTCTTTTCTCTGCCGTCCAATCACGTGAAAATGGAGGCGGGCCATGCAGATTGTACAAGAAACAGCAACAACCAACTTCACAAAAGTTGTATTGTTTTTCAGCTTGTGTTGTAATTTACTCCAAAAGAGCTTAGGCAAATGCTGTCTGCTTACCCATTGTTTAAAAAAAAAAAGAAGAAAGAAAAAGAAACCTAACTTTCTGGTGAAATAATTTCGCTAATGGTGTTAACAACGTTACTGACGTCAGCCAGTTGATTGACTGGATCGGAGTGCGGTTGCCTAGCAATGGCGGAAAAGACGCCTCCAGCGCGTGTTACTATGGTAGGCTTCATAAGGTCAGGGCAGGTAGCGCTCCTAGCGTTTCCAAGCCTATGAAGCGCATCTGGCGAGATCGCAGCTCAAGGCTGCAGCCAGTGCTAAGTGTATGCATCAGGGATCAGCAACTCACGGTCCTCGAGGGCCGAGACCTGCTGGTTTTCCACCCTCCCTTTGCCTGGGAGTCAGGGGTGAAGACAGTCTGGCCAATCAGTACCACTAATTACCCGGGAGAAAAGAAAACCAGGGCTGGATTTGGATGAGAGGGCCAGAGTTGATGATCCGTGGTATACATGGTCTATTTGAAAGATATAGAGCATTCTCAGCAACTCTGCCTCTGGGGGGGGTGGGGCGGGGTCAGGGAGGGGTGTGTGTCCCGGGGAAACGGCAGCGCTCCAAAGATAGATTCCTTCTCGCTGCGTTCCCTCTCCTCTGTTCCCGGTGACCCTATCGGATTTGTCTGGTGTCAGCCATTTACTGACATCTTATGCGGCTTTATCTGTTCTTGAGAGACAGCCTCGTCTTTGCTGCGTGATATTAATGACGTGCATTATTCGAACCGCATTGCAGCCGCACCACTGGCTGTGCACAGGCCAGCAATACGCCGCATAGATCCCAGTGGTCAGGAAGAGGTGATCTTATTACAGGTCAATGGCGCACTCATTTCTGTGTGTGTGTGTGTGTGTGTGTATATATGTACATGTTACAGAGTCTATGTGCTTGCATGCAAGTGTGTGTTTGTGTGTATGTGTGTGTGTGTGGGGGTGTCTTTCTTGTCGGTGCAATTGAGATGCAAATGTCTAACCTGCATTTTATTTGCTTTATCCCTACTGGTATGCTTTCTGCTACTGAAGTGAAGGACATCAGACAGCAACTGAAATATAGTTGGGCCCTTATGATGTATTTTATAAATGTGGACCTAAATAAAGAATTAATATGTGCATGTTACAGAGTCTATGTGCATGCATGCGAGTGTGTGTACGTGTGTGTGTGTGCATGTGGGAGAATGTGTGTGTGGATGTATGTGAGTGCATATGCGTTTGTGCGTGTGTGTGTGTATATATGTGCATGTTACAGAGTTTATGTGCATGCATGCGAGTGAGAGTGTGTGTGTGTGTGTGTTGGGAGGGGTGGGGTCAAGGACACTAAAGCTCACAGTGCAGAGGAAATAAATCACCCTGCTACAATGGAGCAGTTCACGGAGCTTTGTCAGCTCAGCTGAATTCAACCCACTGCAAGCCCTCCTGCTGCCAGGGAGGGAGGGAGGTGTGCTGTGCTTCTGCTGTGGCTTCTTGCAGCACCGCCCTTCTACTGTCGCTAAACAGCTGCTCGCGCATTCAGAGCTAACCCGCGTATGCACGGCGGCGTATTAATCTGAAACCGAAGCGACGGTGTGTTCGATCTGTGCGGTGACACACTCGCTGTAGATGTCCTTCAGACTGCGCGTTTCCAGAAAGGCTGCGAGCCGCACGATGCGGTCAGCGTCTCATATCGATCTCTGAAACATCGCTCGATTCCCCTGGGTCCTCCTTTACTGTAATGTTGGGCTGAAAAACCCAATGAAACTGTATTTCAAAAAGAAGTGGACGGTTGATAATGGACAAATGTTTAACTTGAACGTCTCGTTCGAAGGTACCGTTTCATGACGTTTTAAATTAGCACCAGCAGTTTCACGGTATATACTGTACCATGGTATAACTCATAAAACGAATTGTTTTCCAAAAATATATCAATTGTTTGACTGTGCCTTGCTTTCTTTGCTTTTATATCACATTTGAGCTTGTTTAGCATAAGAATGAGTGAAGTGTGGCAAACTTTCCAGGCGGCTTGCCTAATTGAGAGTGACTTGTATGGGTCAGCATGTTGTCAGTTTATTTGCATAAGACTGATGCAGGCGTGGGAGAGATGGAGAACCCTTAAAGTGCTAACACTAGAACCCCCTGGCAAAAATGACAGTACTAACCAGTATATACAGTTCTAGTGACCGTTTGTTTTGCGTAGTGACTTTACAGTTATACTACAGTTACGGCCATATTTACTATGGATCTGGGGGCTCTTATAGATGCTAATGAGACACATAGTGTTTTTCCATCTTTACTAATGTGCAGCACCGGAGGTTTGCACTGGTAAAATACAAGAAATGTGGAATTCCTAAAATTTGCACGTTTGGGTTAAAGCATTTGTTTTTTTTAAGGCATTCTGATGTTAGACTGCAAAAATATGGGAAGAGAAAATGGAAATGTATCCATGTGACCTGATTTATCATGGCTGATGGTCCTTGTGGCAAAGGTAATTGAACTTAAAAAGTCAAACACGTTGATGAGTAAAATTAATTTCTGTAATAAATATTAAGCACCATTTAAAATGCCTAAGGTCTCCCCTAATCTCCAAATCTGAGGCCCTCTCCATGACCTCCCTGGGTACCAAACCTCTCATTTACTCTTTAGATAGCATTCTGTAAACATATAACAGCAAAAAGCACGTTGTTTGTTATAGCAACTCAGAGGCAGCAACTGTAACAGATGTTACATTTATACAGACAGGTAGGGCCTACATCACATTTCCAATAGAATACACTCTAAAACCATACTAACTTTTGTTAACTTTTTTAAATGATGAATTATTTGATTTATTGCAAATTTTGAAAAAGCCTTCTACCAGAAAATAGCTTCTGGGACATTTTTTTACTACTGCGTTTTTGTACAGCAAAGGCTGTCACATTGCTCTGCTCCTTTGGGTGTGGTAGAGGACTGAATTGCACATGTACAAGCCTGAAACAAGTACAAGCTACAGTTTCCACATTGCATATTGTTATTGACCGTGTTAAATTTTATGGCGACTCTCTCCTACGTTTGTGAAAGGAGAGTCTTAAAATCTTCCACATGGCGACTCCATCTTTTGGAACAGTCGTTAGTGTTAGTGAAGCTGAGAGATGGTGACCGGACATGGCTGGGTATTCGATACGGAATTAAGACAGCTCGAAATATTAAAATTGTTTTATTGTTTTCTGAATTTTTTTTTTGTGTTATGTAGTTTTTTTTAAACCAGTGAGACGCATGCAAGACCCATCTTCAATACCGGCAGTGCATTTAAACGAACTCGCTGCGGTTGTGCTCATATACATAACCAGCCTTAGTAAAAAAAAAACCCGCTAAACTGAAAACGTGCGGCGGTGCTGAATTTTGCGTCATGCTTAGTAAATATGGCCCTTAGGCTGCTGGTGTGATATAGCTGTGCTGTGTTCAGTGGGTAACTCCTCTTCTCTTCACAGGCCAGATCCACTGGCTCCATTTGCTGCTGGGGGGGCAGACCTGGATCCCCTTAGGTAAGTATCCATCTTAAAAATGCATTATTATTATTAATAACAATAATTGTTATTATTATTTATTATTATTATTATTATTATTATTATTATTATATGTACTCACATGATTGCAGGTTATATACTTGCACATGTATTTTTTATTGATTTTGAAATCATAAATAGAATGACAAGACGGCGAGAGCCTGAATAGAAATGAACACGATTTTCATATTAAACAGGAGACTTTACAGTTAATTATGTTCATAAGAGAGGAATATGGTAATGACTGATTTACTTGCTGGCTTGACAGAGGAAAACTAATTTTTATTTAAAAATACTGTGGTTTTTAACCTGTTGGGTATTTTCCACCTGTCATTGCACAGCAAAATAAATAGTGCTTTAAAAATGTAATGACATGTAGGTGTAATAAGGGTCATAAAAGCATCACTGGACAAGCAAATAGTGAACATGTTGTCCCCCACCAAGGATGCAGTGTCGCCACCTTTTTTCTTTTTTCTTTCTTTCTCTTTCTTTCTTTCTTTCGCCTGCAGCGGCCGGCCAGGAGGAATGCTCATGGATCCGCTTCGTTCCGGGTTTCCCCGCTCCGGGTTCGACCCGTCCGCTGGCATACCCGGCCGCCTGCCCCCGGGAGCCGTTCCACCGGGCGCACGCTTTGACCCGTTCTTGGAACCACGGGGAGAGACCACGCGTAGACGACTCCCTACTGTTGCGTAGCAACACAGACGTGCGCTCCACTGCATTAGCGTTAGCACAGACCCGTCGCTCCACTGCTTAGCGTCAGCACAGGAGACGCTGCCGCATGCGTTACAGCAAGGAGACCCGCTCCAGTGTAGCGTTAGCAACACACGAGATGCGTGCTCCACTGCATTAGCAGCACAGGAGACCCGCGCTCCACAGCGTTAGCGTCAGCAACACAGGAGACGCGCGCTCCACGATGTTAGCGTTAGCAGCACAGGAGACGCGCTCTACAGCGTTAGCAGCACAGGAGACACGCGCTCCACTGCATTAGCGTTAGCAACACAGGAGACGTGCGCTCCACGATGTTAGCGTTAGCAGCACAGGAGACGCGCTCTACAGCGTTAGCAGCACAGGAGACCCGCGCTATACAGCGTTAGCAGCACAGGAGACGCGCGCTCCACAGCGTTAGCAGCACAGGAGACCCGCGCTCCACAGCGTTAGCAGCACAGGAGACACGCCCTCCATGGCGTTAGCAGCACAGGAGACGCGCGCTCCACAGCGTTAGCGTTAGCAGCACAGGAGACCCGCGCTCCACAGCGTTAGCAGCACAGGAGACCCGCGCTCCACAGCGTTAGCATTAGCAGCACAGGAGACCCACGCTCCATGGCGTTAGCGTTAGCAGCACAGGAGACGCGCGCTCTACAACGTTAGCATTAGCAGCACAGTAGACGTGCGTTCCACTGTGTTAGTTGTGAACAAAACAACTAGCACACACTAGCCTCAGTGTGCAAAGCGCTATACAAAAAAAATGATTAATTGATTAAGTCACTCACAGCTGTGAAAATGCTTTAAGGTCGCGTCTGATTAATGATCCCGAGTCAGAACAGAAAAAAGACTGATTCCACAGAATTTACTGCCAGCTGGAGGTTAGCAGAACATCTCATACTTCATTTTTCACACCAAATAAAAAAAACACACAAAGTACCTGGTAACCTGCCACATTTAGGATTATTCCGATGGAAATTATGCCTTAACAGTAAGAGGGAGAATCTATTTCACAAGTTGCTTTTTCATTGGCTTTCAGCCCAGACCCGGATCACATGCCTCCCCCCGGATACGACGACATGTTTATGTAGGAGATGCCGCGGAAGATGCTGTGCCTTTCAAGACTCGGTATAATCATTCTACAGCCCATAGCCCATAAGTTAGAACATGGCGACTAGTGATTTTTTTTCTGCATAATTTTACATCCCTTTTCTTTACGATAAGGGGAGTTTAAAAACTAATGTGAGCTTGAATTATTAACTGCAGACTAAGAGTCAAACTTGCTTTGCACTGACAAGTTTTTGTTCAAGAAAGTTTTGATTTCTGTATCCTGCTGAAATGTTTCCATTCCGAAAGACAAAAAATAACCCAATTACAGTTACTAAGGATTCTTTTTTTTTGTTTCATTTTTTAAAGACTTAAATTAAACAATTAAATAATTGCCAAAAAGCAATTGCATTGTGTGACGATTTGTGAAAACATAAATAAAACCCACATCACGTTTCGCGTTTGGAAGTTTGGAAAGGGATGACTTAGAAAGGACTGTTCTGGACTGAGTCAATTGTACCGCTCAGAAACCTCTAACTTGGCAATAAGCACAACACAAGAAAGCGGACAGTGAATTAGTCCAAAGGCACGAGGAAAAAATGAAACTAAGGTTTTTAAAATAAAAATCACCCGGATTAACTTTGTGGACCAACAGCTGTGGGGGGGGGGGGGCTAAAACAAAAACCTGCCCCCGCAAAGGGGCTTTTGGATAAGATTGGATGCCCCTGTTTTCGGGGGAGAAAAAATAGCACAGTGTACCACTATTAAAACTGGCTCTCCATTTTAGTTTTCTTCCCCACAATGCCCTGCCAGTTTATATCTTTCTCCCCTGGAATTATCAGTTAAATCTCTTTCTTGACTGCTGCTCCTACACTGATTATTTTTATCTTATTAGGTTCAAATTTATTTTAAGAAAGATTTGGCAGCTGGGTTCTATGGCTGTTCGGTTTTCTCCTGCATTGTCTCAGTGTACCTTTAGCAACCTGCTATAAGAGGTAGTACTTGTAAATGAGAATAGCACCTTGTCCAGTGGTGGATAAGGGTTCCAAGGCATGTCAAGCAAGTGATCCTGATGGGGCTCTTTGTTTTCAAAGTAAAATTAATCATTTAAAACTTATATACTGTATGTTCACTTCAGCAGTCTTACTTTGGTTCTGAATAAAATCACAATAATGTATTTTAAAAGAGATTGATATTGATAAGTTGATCTTTACCCCAAAGAAAAAAGTAATTTAGTGTTAGCATAAATGCTTTTGAAATGATCTACATTGTGTCTGTGTACAAACTTGGATAAACATCAATTTCTAGACTGCCGAAAATGTATAGCATGTCGGATTTTTTATCACAGTACAAGGAACAATGTCCTTGTGTGTCCTTAACTGGAGGTTTCAAATTTAGGTGATATTCAACTACAACCCTTAGGGAAATGAAAACGACTTCAAATTTTTTATATCTGTAAGCTAACATCATTATTATGAAAAATGAAGGCAATCACTGGGTGCTCATGAAAAATATACCCGGAGTCTTGAAGCTCTGTAAAATCACAAAACAATCAACATTGTGTTTATCTAACAGAAACTGAGGTATATCATAAAAACTAGCATAGGATAATGCCACAGTGCATTCTAAGCAGTTTTAAATGCTTACCCTGTGGCATTCTTATATGCTAGATTTCCTCAAGCAACATTATTGTATTTTAATATTTGATGTATGCAGTGGCGGACCATTGGATGTGAACAGGAAGATAAAGAAACAAACAAAAAATTACAAATGCCAGCCAGCCAATGGATGGAAATCTTGGCGTGAAATGAAACCAAAATAACACAATGTGGAATTAATCAGAGAAAATTGGGTCCGATCCATGGTCTTTCCTGGAGGTTCGGCAGTTCCCAGCATCTCTTCCTGGATCATAATAGTGGGAAACCCAGTCACATTTCCCAAACGGGTGACTGTAGGATGGTTGGTTGCCCAGGATGGCCTTCAGCCAATCAGAAATAGGCACCAGTCTGCTGCGCATGCTGGACACAGGATGCACTGGACCCCCCACTACGTGATGATCTTCCTCACAGTCTGGCAACCCTCACAATGGCTAAATGGCTAATTTTTTACAGAACGCGGGAGGTTGTTTCACATGCCGAATGTCGAGACACGGTGTTGGCGTAAGCCAGCAGAAGCAACGAAAGCAGATGTCTCTTTGGCTGTTTTGGACTGGGGGACTTACCAGAAACCCTTGCAACACAATTAAATTTGCTAACACGTTTAGGCAGACCCACGCGGTCGATGCGGTCATCCTTCCCGGGTAGGGGGTGCGATCTTTCAGCGGTGTTTCGGCGCCAGCAGACAGAGAACTCCAGGACCTGTGGCGAGATTCCGTTGCCGTGCGCCATCTTGCGATCAGCCTCCAGCCTTCTTCTCAAGACCAGCTTCTTAGGCATGTTGTTTTACTGGAAGACTGTCACCAACATCAATGCTGTTAAGTAACATCAGTTTGACTTGGCACGTCAGAAGTGAAGACTCCTGCATCATATTTAGAGCCGTGAGTTTTTTTCTTTTTTTAACCTGTAGTTCCTCCCACACCAAGAGGGCGCTACAGGACTTTCTAAAGTCATATTATTAAGAAGTCAGCACGTCCGAGTACCTTAACCATCTAAATTTAACCATTCAGTTGCCACAGAGGTGTCTGCTGGGGTTCTCTCTCTCTTTCTCTCTGTCTCTCCCACTCTGTCTGTTCTCTCCCTGTCTCCTTTTCACTCACACTCTTTCACTTTCTTGTCCTTTTCTCTCTCTTTCCCTATGTCACTCTTTTCCTTCCCTCCCTCCCCAAAGCAGTTCTGAACCTGTTTGTGGTGAAGCACAAAGATCATTAAAGCAGGGTGGGCCCTGTGGGTCAGTGGGGGAGCAGGATTTTAGATTATTAAAACACTGTAACATGACGATGGCTGTAATGGGATTTTTACGAGGACACTGCAACCATCTGTTGCAACACGTCACTCAATTAATCATGTTATACACAACTATAATGCACCCTAGATATTTGTGCTTTTCCATTCTTGTCCTTTATCCA
Source organism: Anguilla rostrata (assembly GCF_018555375.3). Lineage (NCBI taxonomy): Eukaryota > Metazoa > Chordata > Actinopteri > Anguilliformes > Anguillidae > Anguilla > Anguilla rostrata. Next base: position 6,706,587 of record NC_057945.1, read on the forward strand.
ATTTCAGAGTGTAAGGCTGGGTCAATAGGTTATGGAGCTAAAGTTTTTTTGGACTTTGTTTGAAAACTACACAATCTTGTTCTTGGACAACACAAGCTTATTTGAAGATTAGATGAGCTTGTTTGACTTCACAAGTGTGTTTGAACTTAAATTGATCATTTTAGCTGAAACACTATTTAATCACAGTTCTGCCTGTAACAGAAACCACCTGCCGTAAAGCTGTGATTATCTGTAAAATAAATCAATCAGAGAAGACTACACAAATTTATTTGAACTGAAATCAACCGCAGTTTAGCTTCAACAGAAGTTACCTGCAGATTAGCTATGCCATAATCAATCACAATTATAACAGAAATCGAGTTCTGCTGTAATACAATTCAATCATGGTTTAGAAGCAGCAATATTAATAACACACAGTTCAGGCATTACAGAAATCAATAGCAGTTCAGCTGTAACAGCAATGAATGGCAAATCAGCTATTACATGCATCAATCACAGCTACAGAATCGAGTTCAGCTGCTGTATAAATCAATCATAGTTCACTGTTAAATGAATCAATTTCAGTCCAGGTTAACACAAATCAATTGCAGCCCAGGTTAACATAAATCAATTGCAGTTTGGTTGTAAGAGAAATCAATCACATTACAGCTTTAATAGACATGAGCGACAGACGCAGATAAGGCGAATGCGCATTGCATGTACATGTTGGTTTTTCCTTTGTATCGAGCACTTTTCTTACATAAGTAGGTCTGACTGAAACCGGATGCGGTATCAGAGCAGTGCTCTTTCCCGACTCTGCGCTGTGTGGGTCCGTAAGACAGAGGAGGTGAAGGTTTTAGTCTGAGGCTCTGATGACCGTGGGTGAAAGATCAGCACACACACATCTGTGGGATGGAGATACAGGTGGGCTTAACGAATGTGTTCTGGGTCCTGTCGATTTAAAGCCGGACCAGGACTGGGGCTTTTAGCTGGAAGATAGACGTGAGAGAGGTACACCTGGAACTGATGTTAAGAGGGAGAGGGAAGTGGAGCGCCTTTAAAACGTTCTCCCTTTCTCTCCCAAAAGGGGAATGTCCCATTCTAAACAGTGCCTTTAAAATAATAAGCAAAAGATAATATATTTTTTATTGCAATGGCAATGAAATTGAACAAGTTATTTGTTTATTTTATTGTTTAAATTTCACTTTATAGTGATAATTTTTACTGTTTCTCCTTTGGCATTGTGACCGAGTTTAGCATTAGTCATCTTGCTAACGGTACTTACTGTCACTGACACTGAGTCACTGAGTCAACAGAGTCAACAGAGCGAGTGTGTCATTAGCTGGTGAAGGCGCGTGGTACCAAAAGCTGGTCCAGTAAGTACAGGTACCAATCCTGCAGACACCGGTGCCATAGTGGTACTGGGTTTGGTACCCAACCCTGCCCGGCAGTCATACGGTGGGTCTCAACACGGCCATTTTCTCAAGCTTCCCGACTTTATACTGCAGGGAATTCCCAGTCTTCTTAGCATTTGGGAGGCAGCAGCTTCAGTGTACTGAATTTTTCATAAAGTTTCATAAAGCCCAAAATCAATGTGTCAATATCTGTAGCTGAGAAAATAACCTTTAGAAAACATGCGGCATGAATAACCTGGACTCTTGGGACAGTGACTCAAAGCGAACACTGCCAGGGGAACTCGGTCAGCAATTTTCAATTCTTCAACAAGAAACCTCCAAAAATTGTTACAGCTATTGTAATGGAATCTATCCCTCAGCCAGCAGTGAGCTCAGTTCAGTTGCTACTTTACTGCAGATCATTACTGTGGTTCTTGTTTATGTATCAGTTATTTGTGATGTTTTAAATGCGTCATGCGGAACAGCTAGCCTGGTCATGTTTCAAAGGCAGAGACCTTAAAGAGGTGCTTGATGTCTGTGGGTAAATGACAAACCTTAGATGGGCTGAATGGCCTGTTCTCCTCATTATGTATTCTTATGTTCTAGATTGACTGAATAACCTGTTTTACTTCTAAGTGGATAACATCATACGCCTTGTTATAATCAAAACACTTGCTAGCGTCTTCATAGAATACCAGAAGGTTTGTCAGACATGACCTTCCCTAATGATCAATTCCAGTATTTTACATGTGATGAAAGTAAACTTTTAAGGCCTGTAGTTTCCCCTTTCTTATATATTGGTATTATATTACCTTGTTTCCACTCCTCAGGTATTTCTCCAGTTTCTAATGACTGTCTAAAAATACCAGCCAGTGGTTTAAAAATGGTCTCAGCTAAGTCTTTGTGTACTCTTGGGTATATGCCATCAGTGCCTTCCTCCCTTATTTGTCTTTAGTTTAAGTAATTCATGCAGTACTTCTTTTTCCTCTATTTCAGTATCTGATAAGACATTCTGAGTACTGAATATGCCTTCCAGTCTATTAGTAACCTCTTCTCTAGTAAAACTCTCAACAAAATAACTATTTAAGGCATCAGCAATATCTTTATTCTTAGAAAGCAGTGCTCCTTCTTCATTGCTGATGCACCTGATATCCTCTTTTACATTCCTTTTCCTACTACAGTATTGAAAGAAACGTTTAGGATTACTTTTTGCATTTTGGGCAATTTGCCTTTAAAAAAGCCTCTTGGCTTCCTGTATTGTAATAACCTTAGCACACATATTACAATATTCAGTGCTGTCATTTTTATATATCTTACACAGTTTTTTTCCCCCTCAAACTCTCCCATATGGCTTTGTTCATCCACTGGGGAGACAGCTTCTTCAACTTACTTTTCTTTACCTTTGGAATAAATTTACCTTGCACCTCAAGAATAACCCTTTTGAACCTACCCTACTTTTCATTCACGGACTTGCAGTTAAGAAGTTTCACCCAGTCAATATTACTTAAATTTTCTCGCATCATGTTGAAATTGGCTCATCTAAAATAAAAAATTCTGACCATAGAGGAGATCTTGTTAATTTGCCGTAATGCCTCAAATCTAACTGCAGAATGTTCGCTAGTCCCAAGAGACTCAATTACCGCTATGCTACAAATTTGGTTTGGATCATTACATAGCACCAGATCCAGAATTGATGTCCCTCTTGTGGGCTGATTGACATACTGTGCCAAAAGAAAGGTCATTTATAACATCTAATAATTCTTCCTCACTTTTGCCTTGGCCTGTCATCATTTCTCCATTAATAGCAGGGTAATTGAAGTCACCCATAATAATAGTCTCACAATCCTGACAAGCTTGTTTTACGTTTCCAAACAGCGTTCAGTTCACACTACTGTCTGAAGCTGGCAGCCGGTAACACACACCTACCGTAAGGCCCTTTTCATGTTCCCCTATGAACTTAATAATAGTCTCACAATTCTGACAAGCTTCTTTTATTTTATGTACTGTTTACATATTGCTACCCAGGGTTCGAGAGCCCGTGGTGTGTTTAACATGTCACGTGTGGCGAACTCCAGCCCTCTGTCCCTGTTATGAGATTTGGATGTTTCACACATGTGCTCATGACCACCAGAGGCAAGGCATCATTCCGCTCCGCAGGAAGTCGCTGACTCGGTTAGTTTCGGCTCTAATCTGTTTCCATCACGGTGCGGTTGTGTGTACAGGAAACGAAACGGTATCATAGGCTGCATTGATCTTTTGTTATTGTTTCTTGGTTTCCATGTTCATTTCTCTTTCTGAGGGGGGATTCACAGTAATGCAGAATTAATGAAAAGTATTTTCCTCATCTGTTTCTCTGTGACTGTCTCCTTCAGAAATTAAGATAATAAACAGATTCTGGCTGCTTTGTAGGCTGTGGTGCCTTCTGCTCTGTATTTCTGTTCAACATGGAGGGGCAGAGTGGTTTGGAAGCTCTTGTTTCTTGTGCCCCCACCCCATCTCCCCCCACTCACCCCAAAGCTTCACACGCTGTCATTAGTCTCCCCCTCCTGCCACTGGGAGCACTGTGGATAGTAAGCTGCAAGTGACTCTGGATAATGGCACCTACTAAATGAATGTCATGCAGTGTACTGTAATAAAGCAGCTATAAACTGGTCATGATGTCTCCTTACAGTAAAACACAGAGGATTACCACCAATCATGGAGTACGTTTGTAGCAACCAATGGAGCAACAGCAATAGTGATTGGTGGATAGCTTCTGATTGATTCCTACAGGAATTCTGCAAGCATAGCCAGACAGTATCCACTAATCAACATCCACATTGTTTAATCGGTTGTAACCAAAATACTCCAGGATTGGTGTACGGTAACATCACAGGCTTCTTATTCTTGACAGATATCAGGAAGTGGAGATGTTGTTTACTTCTGGCATGTAAACATGACAAAACCCTCCTGGACCAAATATTCCAGAAAAAAGAGACAGATGCATTTTTATTAAAAACAACAATAACAGCAACAACCAAAAAAAAAGAGATTTTTGTCACATTGAAATGATGATAGGCTTTCAAAAATGATACATGAACTGCACATAAGCATACACATATACGCCTGCCTTTTCACTTCAATTTCAAGTTTCACAACATTTTTTTACAAAAGTTCACATGCAGCTTTTAACAGTCTCCCTTGAGAACTGGATCGCCGTCCGTCTCGACTCCGCAGAGCGCTCCCGTCTCACTGCCACCTTGCTGTGCTGAACCAGACAAAAAGACGGGTGACAGCCGCGAGACTACAGCGCTGAAGCACCCATCCGTACAGCTGTGCTGTTTCTCCCACCTTTTTTTTTGTAAGCTTTGATTTCCAGTACAAAAGTTGACAGTTTACGTAACTTCAAGCTGAGGTGTACAATGAGGTTTACAGAGGTTTTTTTTTTTTTTTGTTTAATAGACTATGGAGCTATGGTACAATATCAAGTGTTTTTTTTCAGTCCTCGCCGGTTGATGTCGTAAGAGTCACTTGGGAGTTTTGTTTGGTGTTTTCAAAAGACAAAACAAGAATATAGTGAATAAATTGCAGCAATTTTTGAATATGTTCTGTGTGTGGTAATATGAAATATGTTCTTTGAAATGATATGTGAAGATGACACCATGCCACTCTGTCATACTTTGTCAGTATAACATTTTCACTTTTGGGGGGTTATTTGACAAAGTAAACAAGTTATGCAATTGAAACGTTTTGGGTGTTCTGATGGTGATTCCAATATAATGTCCAGCATTTTGAGTTAATTACATTCAGTCATAATCTTTTAGCATCAAGGTTCTGCAAAAGCAGAGGGCTGGTTTGTGTTGTCTAAGTTCACAGCAAGCACTCTCAGACAGTCCACGACAAATTATCACAATAACAGAGCTTGTGATGCAACCTATTACCCATAAAATACATCCCAACATTCAAATAATGAGGGCCACAATCAAGGCACAAATCTGTGTCACTTCTTTCTCACAACTTTTTATTCATTTTGTGCAGAGATTCTGAACCCTTACAAACATATTTTACATAACAAATCAAACACTAAAAAATAAAATATTTTTTTAAAACTTTAATACTTCTTTAAATTAGGTACCAAATGACCAAATTTCTTTGTGCCTTGATTGAACTGACCCCCTTAGTGATTGTGCGAAAAGCAGTGCTTCGCAAAAGTCAAAATCAAAGTCATTCCGGCATCTCGCTGTCTTTTTAATGCCTTGTAAGAACTGAGTCCTGAATCATTGTCATCATGAACAGTATAATCTTTCTTTTCTAGAAGTTCGGTGTCTCTTTAGGAATGATTGCAACATGAATTACATATTTTTACAAGATTTCTGTGCCAAAATATCATCCGTTTGCATACGGTGGGCGGCTACGTAACAGGCCAAGTATGGTCTTCGAATGTTTCCATTACTTTTTGCATTGTTTTTAAATGCTTTCTTCCCTTTTCTCCAGTTTGGAATGCCCAGACCAACAGTAATCACAGATTACTACAATATCCGCTATCAGTTCCTCTAAAAACACACAATTCCAATACCTGCTGCTGCTGGTTTTTACTCTGAACCCCAGAAGCTGAACTCAGAGATGAGTCAGTTCACATGGAATTTGAGCGAGCAGGCTGTGGGTGCTAGACTGACTAGCAGGGGTTGCTGGTGAGCGACAAGACATAATCACCCCAGCCGACTGAATGCCTGCCATGCTGGCAACAACATGACTGATTGTGCATGGCCCTGATGGGCTGTCCGCGACAGTCAGCACTGCCACAGATTTCATACCAGACCATGGGGCCCATCCACACACTGGAACAGTGCCTTAACAGATACCAGACCTTGGGGCCCATCCACACACTGGAATAGTGCCTTAACAGATACCAGACCTTGGGGCCCATCCACACACTGGAATAGTGCCTTACCAGATACCAGACCTTGGGGCCCATCCACACACTGGAATAGTGCCTTACCAGATACCAGACCTTGGGGCCCATCCACACACTGGAACAGTGCCTTACCAGATACCAGACTTTGGGGCCCATCCACACACTGGAACAGTGCCTTAACAGTACCAGACTGTGGACCCCATTCACACACTAAAACAGTGCCGTATCAGATACCAGACTGTGGACCCCATCCACACACTGGAACAGTGCCTTAACAGATACCAGACCGTGGGGCCCATCCACACACTGGAACAATGCCTTAACAGATACCAGACCGTGGGGCCCATCCACACACTGGAACAGTGCCTTAACAGATACCAGACCATGGGGCCCATCCACACACTGGAACAGTGCCTTAACAGATACCAGACCATGGGACCCATCCACACACTGGAACAGAGCCTTAACAGATACCAGACCTTGGGGCCCATCCACACACTGGAACAGAGTCTTAACAGATACCAGACCGTGGGGCCCATCCACACACTGGAACAGAGCCTTAACAGATACCAGATCATGGAGCCCTCATCCATACGCTGGAACAGTGCCTATATCTCCACCGATGTGGTTCAGTGTGCGGCGAACAGTCGTCCAGCATAACCAGAGCACACCACGGGAACTCTCTGCACTAACCCCTGAAACCATGCCCTTCACACACTGTAGCATTGTTTTTTAAAAAAAACCTCTAACGGTTCCACGGTACCCTAAGTAAACCCCTCAAGGTGTAAACTGTCTCCTCCCACATTGCAGTAGTGTGCTTGCTCAACCGTGAGCAGTGTACTCCTTCATTTGAGCTGGGAGTTCTTTTACTGCATTATAGGGTTTTCAAACACCTGTGATACATCTTACCTGGCTCCCTCTATTTAGACCTTTCCATCCCCATGTGTGCTTATTATATTTACAGGCGTTCATACACTGCTCTCTTTCCTTTTTCTTCATCCTGCAGGTTTTTGCTTTTTCTATGGACGTACGCTTCAAATCAGATATACTTTACTGCTCTCTGCAGGGTCATTCGATTGCTCTGTGTTCACTCAAACTGTGCATGCCTGAGTCAATAGAGCCTCCATGTTTCGCAACGTGGTGTAGTACACGAGAAACTAGCTTGTCTTTACTGTGCATTCATCAGATTAAGCTGTGCTGCTTTTGCTGTGTTAAAAAAACCGAAAAAGAGAAATGGTTTAGAATTTAAGACATCTCGCATTTGCACTCACACGCTACACTCTCATAAATAAAGGTACGGTGGAGGGACATTTTTGTTCTTTAAGGAACACATTTCTCAAATGTGCCCTGGAAGAACAATAATGTTCTATTTGTGGACTAATAAGTACCTTTCACAAGTAAAAAAAAGGTACAAATTAATTTTGTATTGCTGGCAAGGGGTACAGTACCACCCCAGTGACAAGTATTTGCACCTTTTTAGGCACTTTGTCATACCATTTTTTCTGAGAGTGTAGCTAGCCTGCAGACTGTACAAAACATCCTAATAACATTTCCAAAACAACAGGCAAACAAAACTTCAATTTCATGTTCCCCTAAATTCAGTTTGAGGCTTTCTATTGCCTCCCTTTCCCCCAAATCATCACTTGATGGTATGTTTCACAAAACCCCCTGAAGCAGGTGAGGGTTCTGGACTTTATATCTGTTTCTGAACATGTGTTCTGGATGCGAGTGAAATATTGCTGTTAAATTAGATCTTATGTTGTTTTGAACATTTCAGAGACAAGCTGGCTGAAGGTTGTACGTCTGCATCCAAACAACAGATCTGTTGAGAAGATTGTTCATGGCAGTTGTGCCAAGACTAAGGAATAATGGCCCCCAAGTTTTAAAATGGTTAGAGTGTTTTGCTACATGTAAATCCTTGGCTTAACAAGGCCCTATGATATAACTGAGCAAAATCCCAATCCTTGTGTTAAATACATAAATTCAACCAGTGTTGTTTTACTTTTTAAGGCATATTGTATCTTTACAGAGTAATAAAACATGTAAATATATGATGTGACATAGACTATACGTATATATCCTCCACTCTTTAGGAGTAGCTCATAGCTGATTATTTGCAACACGCTTAATTAGTATATGAATTTTGCAGGAGTGCTTATTGTGCTTTGAAAAAAAAAAAAATACGTGTGTGTGCGCGTGTTTGCGTGCGTGCAGGCGTGTGTGTCGCTATGTCCTTCTACAGTACAAGGAGTCGTTTTGTAAAGAATAGTTTCCACTCCTCGTTTGCTTACGGCCGTTCTACAGCCCGGTTATAATAACCTTCCCTCGTGGCGGGGCTGCGCTACTGTAGCAGAAATAACTTAGCTTGCCCCCTCTGCGCTGGGGACACAGACAGTGGTGGCAGGAACAGGCTCACATTCCACCAGAGAATCCCTGCCCTCTCCCTCTAGCTGTCTCATGCGCAGATTTATAGATCCGTACGTTTTTCTCGGCCTTCTGGACATTGCGAAAGTCCTCCTGCGATACAGCTCCCCTTTGCATATGGAAACCATTAGTAACATTGACAAAAGCATACCCCCGAGAGTTAGCAGTCCCAGCCCGGCGATGATGCACTTGTCTAGGTGTGAGCCGAGCTCTGCGTAATACATCTCCAGTTTCTCCATCTGCCGCGCTGTCACCAAGTCCGGGTTGACCTTAGCTTCGCGGGGGATGGTGTAGGCTATCACCACCAGAACAATTCCGCTCACTAGGAACACCAGGGCGAAAATAAAACCGTAGTCGACGGAATGGCCGTTGGTCTCTGCGTCCAGCTCCTCGTCCGACCGAGGAGATAGTTCGTCTCTTTGGAAAGCCTGGGACTGTGTCTGCTGTCCGCTGTTGTTATAGGTGGAATCGCGGTGAACCGTATCCGGTTCGCCACGGCTACCGGAGTTGCTGGAAAACCCCGTCTCCTGCTCCTCATCCTGAAACGAGGCGTTCTCGACGCCACCGCTGATTGCTGTCCGCGGTGCTGACGGGGTCGACTGATGGGGACTTGTAGGCTGATTAGAAGCACTTCTGTTCCGATCGCCAAAATCACGGAGCTCCACGATGTTCAAAGACTCCATCGAAAAGCGCTTCACTCATCCCGTATTAACAATTCGCCCCCTCTCATTGTTCCGCGGGCAAAACCTGGGAGACAATATGTAACAAAAGCAACGACGGGTTGAATGTTTATTCAAATTGGGGCATAGAGGATAGGCTACATGTTATTCCATATTATACAGATGTGTTCCTACGTTTGATTGCGTTTAACAATAGCCAAGGCGATATGAAATAAAACGTTAAATATCTAGAACAGGCCTGTATATTTCAGTCTAAATGTGTGGAATAACATCTCAATTAACCAAAGCCACGTTTTACGGCCATCTGTTGACAGCAGGGTGTATTCACCTCGGTGTAAGGCGGAAAAAAACAGAAGCATTTGCTTATCAGCGAAACGTTCACCTGAAGGATGCTTGCTGTCAAATATGGGCTTACTGTATTTCAATATTTAGCCCATCGATATAGCTGTAGCCTATTGTACATCGGTCACAGTTTAATTCCATAAAGGCGTAGTATTACTGTGAAGCTACTTAGTAATTTTTTTATCAACATACAGTTAGTCCCCAATATGTGCCGTGTCATCTCCTGGGGAACTTGTCTGTGACAAACGTCTGGTACCGCAACAACTACAACAGTAGCCTATTTATCAAAATGGTGTACTGAACAGGACGTGGCATAATTTATAATAATTTTCAAAGCGTTAATAAAGGTAGCAATCAGATAAGCATTTTCTCAGACTTCACACAGACGTGTGCAGCCAATGATTAATAATGAATGTTTCGTCCTCTGTTGTATGACAACCGACGTCTCTAATATTTCCACATCATTAACATTTGTAACGAAGTGTACTGACTAAAGCCTTTTCAAGTTATCGCTAGGTGTGGTGCTTGTTTTGCCAACCCCAATAGTCTACGCATACAATCCTAGGATGACCTTGATAACATTGCAACCCTGTTTCAAACGTACACGGGTTGGACCTTCAGAACAGCTGTCAGCATCCGAAATCAACACAAGGCGGTAGAGAAACGTTTCTACGCAGTCGAAAGTCGCACGAAAATAATCGCGGATATACACGCAAAACAGTACGCCTACCTGCAAGCGTCGAAGCTCTCGCTTGGCGATGATTTACAGTGGAAAGGTGCAGGATGTTAAGCGGAGACCCCTCATAGAGATCTGAGATGTGAGGGAGTAGCCATGCGCGAATGAGCAGCGCTGAGACTTAGCTGATTGAAAACGGAGAACTCCGCAACACGCTCAGCACGGTGCGGCTTACCACTGCTCAAACCCGTGATGGCACTAAACACTTCCAATATTTCTTGAATTACCTGAACGTTCTCGTATTTTTAATGTTACGGTTAAGCCGTTTTTTTTCTTTGCTGTCGTCGTATGTTTCTAGTGATGTTTCTAATGCTATGGAAGCCTTATTGGGTCGTCCAAGAAGCACATGTAAAAACATGGCTAGAACATTCCTGTTTTGCAAGTAGGCTACAGGAACACCAGCACAAAACGAGACAGATGTTGCAATGACCCTTATAATCTGTGGCGGGGTTAATTTGTGATTTCTTTCTTTTTTTCAGTAGAAATTCCAAAGAGCTTTATCTAAATATATTGATTGTGGTAATATGAATACCGAGAGTTCGTTTTACGTGTGATGGTCAATGAACAAGTGGATGCACGTCGTTTACTTCGCATATCGTCTAGGAGACGGGTTGGGGGCAGTGCCATCTATGGACGCAAAATAAAGCTGCAGTTGATGAATTCATTTGGCTTTAAATTAAGCGAATGATTTAGTATTAGACATTTCTTCATTTCATTTTTATTGATTGTATTTATTTGTTGTATTTTTATAATCATCCACTGAAGTTATTCTCAAGATCGAATAAGACCAAGTTGTGGAAAAATATGTAAGAAGATTCAACTGTAGTCATTTTGTGAGACCTGAATCAGAAAAGACGCATTTAAACTTTTCAGAGGAAGATTTTTTCCACATCATATTCTCAACATATTCTCTCTAAATTAAATAAACATGCAATCACACACTTGGTTTACTTAGTTTGATTAGTTTACTTTACAGTTATCATGATTTATTATTGATGTATTTACTTTGAAACTCAACATCAAGATTGACTGCATTTAAAGGAGAAGGCAAGTTTAAGTACTTTTCGCCATTTTTTCCATTTAAAACATTGAAAGGCCCAGGCAACTGTATTCAAATTGTGGTTATATTCCCCAGAGGTGACAATCGATTGTCTTCAAAATATTTCTTTCGAGTTTTTAACCCAATTGTAGCCATTAAATTGTAATAAACACTGATAGATTAGTGCGACCTGTTCTGCAGACGAGGACAGGGTGGGCATGTATTAACATTCATATCCGAAAGACACGACATATGTAAGTAATTTCTCATCATTAGAGCCAGTTAGAGCAGTGCCCTTACACTACCAGACAAAAAAGTGACTACATAATGATAAACTACGCTTTTTCGTTATATAGTCAAACCTGAAGATCAATCAATGTATAATAACGTTGCAACGCTGAGCTACTGTAGCCTACAACATTAAAACTCTAGTGGTCTCAAACTCATTAAACCTGAATAAAGAAAATCTTTGATTCCGCCTGTCTAAGCTTGAAAGCTATTTAACTCTCGCTAGCTAACGGTTTGCCTAATTACCAATCCACCGTGTGCTGCGACAAGTTCCAGGAGAAAACGGGCACTGCAAATACTAACTGTATGAGTTATTGTAATATTGCAGTTCCTTGGGCTCCAGAAATAACACCAATTTTTTGTAGGTCTCTTTTTCTGCGAAAAGGAAAAAGCGTATTGCCTTTGAATGCCAAAAAGTCCTAAATCAATATATTAGCAAATATTTAACAGATTTCAGTTTCCTGGACCTTTAAAAACACGTGAACAACTGAGACAACATTCATGGTCAACATAGAGCGGTGGTTAATCAAGTGCTGTGGTGTCGCTGATTCAAAATCCAAACAACCTGTTCCCGAACCTATTTGCGCAAACATTTTTGCTTTACCTGACTTTAGTGCTCCCAGCATTAGTAACTTACTGATGGGAGCACAAATCAGACCATAGCACAGATGGCCAGGGTTACTGTGTTCTAGTTCCTGTCACAGAACCTTCTGGAATGAATGTCACATGTGCATGGCAGCTCTACAATTGCCCAATAATTTTTTTGTCCTGTTTGCACAACTTTATCAATCAATTTCTGATCCTTGTTAGACCAATCTCCATACCAAAACATTATGCATCCAGGGAGAACACTCTATGGCAGGTCTGTAAAAGCTGACCGAGGTCTTTGTGGTTACACCAGACTTCTTTAGGCATCTCAGAAGATAAAGCCATTGCTGAGCCTTCTTTGGCAGTGGTTGTGCATTTGAGTGACCATTTGAAATCTCTATAGATCTGAACTCTTAATTTAAAAGGTAGAGGTCCCAATACTGATTACGGTTTGGCTCCACTTGCTGGAACACTGTTGTCAGATGTTGAGGATATAATACTCTTTGTTCTTTGTTCCAAAGCCAGTTTTTGGATCCAGGTAGAAATAGCCCCTTTAATTTAAAGTCCAAATTGCATCATGCCACAAAGGAAATATAATTATTTCTCAGCTCTTCCTTTTTGTTATTTCATAAATATGTACATGTCAGCAGAATGCTTAGCTGGCCGATCTATTGCTTGTACCATCTATGGCTGTGCAGTACATCTATCTTTGCAGTTTGTGTACATTTTGTATCTATTTTCACTTGCTCATCTCAAATATTCTGAAGCTGTGAAAAATCTCTGTTATGACATTAAAAGTAATATCCTTACTATCCAAAAAATAAGTATACATTCAATAGATTTTTTAATTAAAAATAAAATGTATTAATTAATTTTTTTAAATGATAAATTGATCCTGCAGAATCTTTCCATTGTTTTTATTTTAAAATGACAGAGTAAAATATCCATCAGGGACCATATAGTCCTCAGTAAGAGTTAATTTAAGACTGAACATTTTACAATGTGGCTCTATTAGAAATGTATTATTTATCTTAATATAATCTGAAGCTTCATATGGTAAGAATATGTTTTATAAAATAAATGTGTTTTTAAATTGCATTTCTTCTGCATCCAGATCAGACAGGGTGTGAGTGTTATGTTTTAATAGAGTTTGTGTGACTTTGAGCCTGTTTGACTTTTGCTGTTGCCCAACAACAAATCATGTAAGATTGCTAACACTTTCAGCACTAATAGGACACTTGCTACATGGCTAAGAACAGTGTTTCATGGCGGCCACTCTGTTTCAGCTTTTACTGTAAAACTCAAGATGCAGATAGACAGTCAACAAATGATGACTCATGATTCAGTATCAGAAATGCACATTCGCAAAAAAAATAATAGGCTACCTTTAATATCAGAAAATCTATTTTTTTAGCAGGAGTCTTTCCTTTAATGGCTAAAGCCGATCAGTGCGTTTCAAGAAAAGCGTTTCCGATTGCAAGAAACTGAGAGCTGCGAAGAGGAAGGACAGACAACTGTGGAAGAAGACTGAGGATTCGTGTGCGCTAAAATAAAAAAGTACAAATTTCTGAGGACAGACGGGAGAGGCACAGCTTGCTTGTCAGGGGGCCGGCATAAATAATGCAGCGAGCTGGCTTGAATCCTGCCTCTGTTTCCATGGCAATTCCGCCATTTTGCCTCGTGCCCCTGCGCTCCTGATTTTTCTGAATCCAAGATATGCGTGCCATCTGACCGCATCAAAATGGAGAAATCTGAAAGTATCGCCTTCGCCGTCTGGCTGCGGTGGTATTTTTGGAGGTATGACATCTCTGGAAACTGGCAATAAACGGCTGGCTCGTGGAGATGGTTCTGGAACAGGGCTTGAAACGGGTCCAGCAGAACAGATCCTTCAGAGGTTGTCCATTTTTAATCCATTTTCAGGAATGCGTAAAACAGCAGCATCACAGTTCTGTCATTTGTTCTGTCAAATGCCTTTTCATTTCTGTCATCGTGAGGACACCGCTATTGACGATAATGGAAAGGTCAAAATCTGAATTAATTACAGAAATGACTAGAGCAGTGGCACTGCAGGGCTATAGGAGATATGTGCTATAATCAAGGGGATTTCACATGACCACGTGCATTAGAGCTCAGCTAAATCCGAGGCCTACTCTTCTCTAATTAAGTAGATAACACGCTCGCTATCGATTGAAAATTTAATTTAAAACATTCTGGATAATGGGAAACTACCACCACTCTCATGCACTGCCTAAAAGAAGTATGCAAAGATGTCCTTAATTAAAACCTTTATTAAATTGATCCTCCAGTTAATTGCATTTCTAGACTTTCTCATTGTGGGTGTGAGGTCAGCATTGACAAATGTATTAGGCACTGCACATCAAATTAGCTGCTTGGACTCATCCTGCTAGTTAGGTGAGAGCCTATCTAGTTTCTCCCAATGTTTTATGATACTTGGCCAAATGTATGTATCACCACAGAAACCTGAACCTGCACAGTGACGTAAGCAGGTGGCCATTTTAACCAAATCCCATTCATTTTCCGGTCAATATAAAAATGAAACAGAATGGCTCTTATGCTGTGTAGTGCAGTTTCATATTTCTGTTTGGGTTTGATAGGACAATGAAGGCACATTATTAGTCTCATGTGAACTGTGCATGAAGTGTACTCCAATGCAGCGACTGCGCAGCTCAGCTGGGGGACTGCAGAGTGACTGTGCAGCTCAGCTGGGGGACTGCGGAGTGATTGCACAGCTCAGCTGGGGACTGCATAGTGACTGTGCAGCTCAGCTGGGGGGCTGCAGAGTGACTGCGCAGCTCGGCTGGGAGACTGCAGAGTGACTGCGCAGCTTGGCTGGGGGACAGCAGAGTGACTGTGCAGCTCAGCTGGGGGACTGCAAGTGACTGTGCCGCTCAGCCTAGGGGGCTGCAGAGTGACTGCGCAGCTCAGCTGGGGGACTGCAGAGTGACTGCACAGCTCAGCTGGGGGACTGCAGAGTGACTGCGTAGCTCAGCTGGGGGGACTGCATAGTGACTGTGCAGCTCAGCTGGGGGACTGCAAAGTGACTGCGCAGCTCAGCTGGGGACTGCAGAGTGACTGCGCAGCTCAGCTGGGGGACTGCAGAGTGACTGCGCAGCTCAGCTGGGGGACTGCAGAGTGACTGTGCAGCTCGGCTGGGGGACTGCTGAGTGACTGCGCAGCTCAGCTGGGGACTGCATAGTGACTGTGCAGCTCAGCTGGGGGCTGCAGAGTGACTGCGCAGCTCGGCTGGGGGAGTGCAGAGTGACTGCGCAGCTCAGCTGGGGGACTGCAGAGTGACTGCGTAGCTCAGCTGGGGGGACTGCATAGTGACTGTGCAGCTCAGCTGGGGGACTGCAAAGTGACTACGCAGCTCAGCTGGGGACTGCAGAGTGACTGCGCAGCTCAGCTGGGGGACTGCAGAGTGACTGCGCAGCTCAGCTGGGTGACTGCAGAGTGACTGTGCAGCTCAGCTGGGGGACTGCAGAGTGACTGCGCAGCTCAGCTGGGGACTGCATAGTGACTGTGCAGCTCAGCTGGGGGGCTGCAGAGTGACTGTGCAGCTCGGCTGGGAGACTGCAGAGTGACTGCGCAGCTCAGCTGGGGGACTGGAGAGTGACTGCGCAGCTCAGCTGGGTGACTGCAGAGTGACTGTGCAGCTCAGCTGGGGGACTGCGGAGTGATTGCACAGCTCAGCTGGGGACTGCATAGTGACTGTGCAGCTCAGCTGGGGGGCTGCAGAGTGACTGCGCAGCTCGGCTGGGAGACTGCAGAGTGACTGCGCAGCTCGGCTGGGGGACTGCAGAGTGACTGTGCAGCTCAGCTGGGGGACTGCAGAGTGACTGCGTAGTGTTGCATGTTGGAGCAGCCATACATGTGATATCTGTTGGCATAGTAATAGCTACTAATATTGTAATGCATTTCATTAAAAACATTGGCTAAGAACAGGGAGAAAGGCACATGCTGTAGGAGGTGCTGTCTTCTGGATGAGATCTTAAACGAGGTCCTGATTCACATGGTAAAACTCCCAGCATGCCTCATTCCCCAGTTTTATTATTATTATTATTGATAATAAGTTTTTTTTTTATATATATATATATAGCGCTTTTTCCCAACCCAAAAACGCTTTCCAATATGCATAATTAGAACATTCCTTTCATCTTTCACACCCTGTAATCTCTCACTAATTAAAACAGCTATGCAAGTAAAGAAATGACTGACACGTGATTACACATTATCATTTTAATAATTTGAATGTTCATTTTTGAATATAGATATGACAGGCACACACTCTTTATTGCACACTTTTTATCTAGACAAATCTGCAAGATGGAGGAGCACTGAGTGGAAAATGCAGGAATTCAGAATTGCTTTTCTGACTGATGTCAAAAAACCATGTCAAAAAAAAAACATATCACCAAGGCCGGTTACTCATTGCTGGTGACTGAAGTGAGCCACTGCCCTCGTTCTCAGTGAGGTGCTTTGAGATCCATGCTACATACATACATAC
Organism: Anguilla rostrata; assembly: GCF_018555375.3. Taxonomy (NCBI): domain Eukaryota; kingdom Metazoa; phylum Chordata; class Actinopteri; order Anguilliformes; family Anguillidae; genus Anguilla; species Anguilla rostrata. Next base: position 6,723,476 of record NC_057945.1, read on the forward strand.
ATACATGTAATTTCTTACATTATCAGAGTTATGATGTGAATTAAAGCTATTAAAGGAAACACTAAAGGGCACAAACTGCTATTGAACTTGGTTGTTGAAACAAAACAGTTTTTCCTTATCTTCAAACAATTTTGTATAAATAATTTTGTATAAACCGTTTGTTTACAGGGGTTTGAAGAGATTCCGACCCTTAATCTGCATTTCGTAATGGCTGCATACTGTAGAATAACTTTGCATAAATTGAGCAGGCCAGAGAATACCTGGAGAAGTGAATCACTAAGTACACACATAGTCTGCATAAGCTTTGCATAATGAACTCTGTTGTGTATTTGCAAAACACTGGACAACCACTCTGTATGCATACTGGATCCAAAACAGTACTCTAGTTTTAATAGAAGAAACGGCATACACACCATATAACAAGACTTACTGGTATTTATACTGATAAAATACTGATATTTTAATGTGCTTGTTTGTGGAAAACGTCAACTGTATGGAATATGCTCACATTATAGCGTACTATAACTATAAAACTATCTTTATTCAACAATCTGTAGATAGTAGTTAGAAACAGGAAGAAATGCAGAAGCCCTTGCAGCCATGGTTTACTAGCTACCACTAATGTGTTGTCCCTGGCTTGACCCCTGGATGGACAGCAGCTCAGATAGTTAGCCTACCAGGGTGGCATGACATAGCCACATGACTGAATAGCAAATTTTTGTTGTTAACTGCAGACAACCAACTTGAAATTGCGATTGGATTACTTACAGGCGATAGCCATTTTTGTTTTAATGAAAATTAAGTTAAAACTTCTAAATGGCAAAACGATGTGGCTGGGTATAAAAGAATCCCAATGAGCAATATAAACATTAGAGTGGCAAATAACCTCTAACTTACACCTCCCATACACGAGACAACTGAAGTCCAACATAGGTTTTTATTCTTAAGAGGTGCACACATCTTAAAGAATCTGTAAATACTGGGAATCATGCAGCTTCACACATTAGAAGACTCTAAAAGGATTCTTTTGGATTTTTTTCTTCTTTTTCTTAGCCCTCCTCTTGTGTGCTGATGCAGACAAAAACAGCACACCTCTTGGCTGTTGGCAGTGTAGCATTATAAATGGCGTTGTTGTGAGGGTGGGGAAGTGTTAACGACCACACGCAACTACAGTGAATTCAAAAGGGGGGTTTCCTTAAGTTACCACCGAAGTGGAAACCACTAAGTCTCATTAAGAGGCTTGAGGAAGGGGTAACGAAAAGAAAAGACAACACCTAAGGGAGAATATCCCAACACAAAGTAATAGCCTCAGCGGGAGAAAGAACGAAGGCGTAAAGAGAGAGTAGAATTTTAGTAAGACTGCAGGGCAGTCGGGAGAAAAGCAAAGAAAAGGTGCCTCGTAACGAGGAAGGCAAAAACGGCGTTTAAAGGAAAATAAAGAATGCAGCTAAGTGATTAGTAGGACCGAAGTCTTACTACTAATCAAAACAAAAAGCTATATTCAAAAATCCTAAACCTTTTTGCTTACCACGCTTTTCTCTAAGAGAGCTTTTCTCTGTACTGGCTTTCGTGTACGTAAGTAGACACTAATTAAGCGAAGAACAGACCGCATGTGAGCGTATATAAGCTCTCTTAATCAGGTGCAAACAATCGGTTGTAATCAAAAGCAATCACAGAGCGCCCTCAGGCGGTCCTGAAGATTACCACACTCAGTTACCTGAAACAGCACTCAGTTTCCTCAACAGGGATACTGAGTAGCCGATTAGCACGAAACGGCGTCGATTAGCACAACCCATGACGCCGCACAGCAAATGGAATAAGGAACCATGACAGTTGTTGAACAATCACAAACCTTTTGAGCCAAGACTAAAGACTTACAATAATATTAAACATGTTTGATTTTGTTGGACTGGTCAAGACCAGAAAAAGACTCACAAACTCAGTCGGAGCTTAATATAATCTCACACTATTCGTGAATCATGCTGGAGGCGCGAATCAAGTGCGGTAAAATTTTACTACGACTTTTAAGACTGTGAAATCACTTAAAATATTGTCAGGTCTAAGTCCAGCATTAGATGTCTAGCTAACATTAGTTCGCTAATCATTGCTACTCATTGCCCAACTCCATTACCCAAGTAGCTAGATAGAAAACTGAATTACAGACTCACAGTTAACTGCCAAAATAAAGGAAACACCAACCACAATATCCCTCTCTGTGAAGTTCTCAGCAGGCTCTTATTGACGTCATGCATTGATATTTGCAGTACGTTCATTCAGATTGCCTTGTATGTTTTGCCTTGCACATCATACCACTGCATGGGGCATCATGGCCAAGGGGTTTTTGACCTCGATGGCCCCTAGCTGATGATTTCTTTCCCTCAAGAAGTCCATGACGACGTCACCTTAGCAACTATAACTTTTGAAACATCAGCGAATTCAGCAAAAATAACAGGCTGCTGGGCCTGTCCAGCATTTTTATACACAGCCATTGCCTGCTGGGATGTGAATTTATTAATAAACTCAAGAACTAAATTTGTGTGAAACATCTGTTTTTGCTTTTTTTATATTTTACTTTTTATCATTAATTTACTTAAGTCTTACCTTTATTTTGGCAGTCACTTGTAGCTTACTATCTACAGTGATTTTGGTGGAAACTCATTTCATTTATAATTTCTGTCAGGAAAATATAACCTTTTTTTCTGTTTTTGACAATATGTTCTAATGCATTTTTCACAAACTGGACATCCTAAAAGAAAATTCTGAAGTTGCTGAATTCTTATCGTGCTTCTCCCCATGAGCTCACACTACCTTGAGTGTCTGTCATAGCAACAGTAACCACAAGGAGGGCGGTCCAGTGCATAGGTCAGTTGTCAAGGTAATTTTACCACTGAAGTACAGGGGTCTTCAGTGCTGCCATTTTAAGAGTATATGCTCCGAAAACTGATGTGTGCTAACTGGGAATATAACTTCGGAGCACATCTACAAACTGGGATGCATTAGCCTGCTCGTAAATATTTCAACAGGAACACACATGCTCCTTGGAAAAAAATTGTTATCGTAGAGCCCTGAAATACCACAGTTACAGAAAGGCGCCAAGGGTGAAGTGAATCTTCACAGTATGCATCAGGAAGGTACAGAATCATGTTCAAATTCCCTTAGATGCTATTTGCAAAGGCCAGGAGCATGAGATAGCAATTTAGGCATTCCACATTCAGGGCTAGTCTGAAGCTTTCATCTCTCTCTTGGGATAAACACTGATCCCAAGTATGCAATTTGTTCTGCCAGCCCCGGCAGGTGGTGTTAATGGCTTTTTCTCTCTCTTTTTTTCTCATGGAAATCTACAGACACAGAAATAGGGCATAGTCCTCCTGTTCTTTAAATGTGGGCTCTACCCCGAAGGAAATTGGGCCTTGGATGTGGGACTGATCTGAAGCCCATTCTCTTTGTCACCAGAGCGCAGAGTACACCCTGAGAACAGGTTTTAAAAAAAGAGAAATTCACCTGTGTGCACCTGTGGTGCTAAGTGACTGCGACTGCTGTGACTCACAGAGCTAAATGACTCGGATATCTCCTGGACACACACAATTTTGGCTGATTATATGAAGAGTCTTTAAACCCAGCTTGTGGGACGTCCTGCGCTGAAGCAGCTTAGTTGGGCAGAATTGTTTAGGAGACTTAAGAAACATGAAACGAGGCTGTTCTTTTTTTTAAAATTTTATTCCCAAACTCTAAGTACTCTCTCGTTATTCCTTCAATAAAATGGGGCGACATAGCTCAGGAGGAAAGGCAGTTGTCTGGCAGTCGGAGGGTTGCCGGTTTGATCCCCCGCCGTGGGCGTGTCAAAGTGTCCCTGAGCAAGACACCTAACCCCTAATTGCTGATTGGTACCTTGCATGGCAGCCTTTCACCGTTGGGTTGTGCGTGCTTGCGTGCTTGCGTGCGTGCGTGTATGTATGAGAGGCATCAATTGTAAAGCGCTATATAAATGCAGTCCATTTACCAAAATGTCCATTCTTTACAAAACTGCTCTCTCTTCACTATGGTTATTTTACTGACACAACAGGCAAAATGTAAAAAGAATTGACATGGGAATGTTCCACAGAATGCTGAACACTATTACATTAGCCCAAGATAAGAGTAAAGTGAAGATGGTGCCAGATCTAATAAAACATTCCTTCAGCCATCCAACCTCATACAGATAAATGCAACATAACCAACCAAGCTGGTTCACAAAAATACTTACAGTATGTTACTCCATTTCTGCTCATCAATAAAAATGAAAAACAATTTCACATTTATTGAATTTCACATTTTATTGAAACACCACTTCATTGCCAGCAGCTGCCAAAATACTTGCCAGTACTTAATCAACCTGATGCATAGAGCAGCCATCTAATATTCAGATTATATTGTATTAATGATTCCACTATGTCTACATTATGAAAGTAGTGTCTAGGATTCTCCTGTTTGGTGAACCTGTTCCTTTTATTCTGGACTTTTAACTAATTCTGATTCTGCTTCTTAATTTTCATATTCTTGAATGGAGTATTTGTATGAAGATTCCTACACAAGAGCTTGTTGTCTGGTAAAACTGGTATTAATAAATCACTGGACATTGGAACGCTGCCATTATATGAACTTCCTATGGTGATAATTAGATCTGACCAAGAAACAAAAATCAAGAGAATGTTGTGACAACTAGTCAGCCGACCATGTAAAAATCTCAAACTCAGACAATAAAATGTATTATTAGTGACATACCATCTCTCATAATCCTTTGACCTACAGACAACTTTAAAACAAATTCATTCAAGGAGTGAATTTTCTTTCTGACCTGGAATAGGGACCTGCAAAACATAGCTTATTCTCCCAATGGGTAAATATAATGCTTGGAAAGTTAAATCAGAGACTTAATGCATTACTGTTATAAAGAAAGAAAAGTGCAGTTGTATCCATGGGCTTGTTATAAGACAGCCAATCAGGTTTTTATAGTCATTTTCATTTTTTCCTTTCTTTTTTGTAAAAGTTTGCCATCTAGTGGCTGATGCACGGGGGAAAAAGCAATATTCATAAATAAAATACAATACATAACTGCTGTTGTGTTTCAGGATGGAGATTTAAGAGGTGTCACAGTTTTGTTTATCATAAAATCCTACTGCCAGAACAGATACATTGGTAGACCAGTTTTCCCAATAGTTAATGACAGTAATCTTTCCAATGGGAAGCACTTCACCATTCACAGAATTGTGTTATGTGCAAGAACAGCTATTACCACAAGGCTTCTCTTTTGCCATTAGAATGCTCCATGTGGAAAAAAAAAACACGCAACTGTTTCTTTTAAAGAGCTACTTATATATTGTGCTACGTTTTTAACTGCTGAAAATACAAAATTTGATAGAAGCATTGCAAAAAAATATATAAAAATACCGAAATCGAATCCAAAGACAGTCAGCAAGTCAATGCACAGACTGAAATATGAGCAGAATGAATGCTTAAAGAGCTTCATAGTCCTTTGTCCTTTTGTGTGTTTTCTTTCTTCTTCTTTTTTAAGCAGCAGCCTGCTCCACCTCCCCGCTTTTTTCTCCCAGTTTGAGATTACCAGTCATATCTGCAATCCCCCATTCTAGGTCCGGGAGAGTGCAGACAAGAACATGCTTTCCTCCCAAATACAGTACTTTTTTGTTTTTATTTTTATTTTTTGTCACACTGCAGGCCGCAAGTTGAGCTTCGACACAAGTCAGAGAAAGGACACTGTGGGCACCTTATTTACCAGCAGGGGGTGCTGGTAAGTGATGAGACACAGGCATCCGACCCAGAAAGTCCTTGCCACCCTGGGCAATGCTATGGCTAATTATGCATAACCCTGCAGAGCTGCCAGCCACAAACACTGAAACAGTCTGGACCTGGAACAGAGGCTTAACAGATACCAGACTGTATGACCCATCTACACACTGGAACAGTGCCTTAACAGATACCAGACTGTATGACCCATCTACACACTGGAACAGTGCCTTAACAAATACCAGTCTGCCTACCACAAACAATGGAACAGTCTGGACCTGGAACAGAGCCTTAACAGATACCAGACTGTGTGACCCATCTACACACTGGAGCAGTGCCTTACAGGTACCAGACCATGGGACCCATCTACACACTGGAACAGAGCCTTAACAGATAATCGACCGTGGAGACTATCTACACACTGGAGCAGTGCCTTACAGGTACCAGACCCAGAATAAGCATTGTATGGCAATTGCTAGTTTTTGGTTAGTAACAAATTAATTGATAGCCTGGACATTCTGGCTGGCAAAAATAAATCAATACTTTTGGTCTGACAGATAAAATCAGTATAGTGTGTGGGAAAAGAAGCATGCAACATAAAGAAGATGGCAGCGAGCCAAACCTCCAAGTTAAAATACATTTAAGGAAAAAATGGAAGATCTTAAATATGATTCCAGCAACATTACATTACAGCCCCAGGACTGAGGTGTGCATTCACTGCTCTAGAGAGAGTGAGTGTCATTGAGGCTACATGCAGGGCCAATCAGTACTTTATATTACAGGTTTTTGTAGGTCTACCTAAATATATTCCTCTTTCTCAAAATTTTATTTGTAAAGGCATCCTGAAAGCCATGCAGCTTTGAGGAAGTTGTCTCAAAAGCTACCCGTTTTCACTTTAATCGTTTTTATTTTGTTTACCGTACTCATAACCAGATACCGTTCCATTAATATTATCTGTAATAGTGCAATATGCCCTATTACATGAGATGTTTACTCAGAAGTTTATTACTGTGACAACAGTTAGGCTACTGTAAAACGTCGTTGTGCCTGTGTGGTTTAGGCTACCTACACCATACTGGCGCTGCATTAAGAATAGGCTATGCGATTTCTAGTTTTGGTGCAACCCGGTCATTGAGGTACTGAAACCCGATTAAGGCCTGAAATGGATGATTTCTGGTTTTGTCTACAACAACAGAATGTAGCTAACATTTTTACATTTTTAAAGTAAATATAACACATTGAATGTATGACAATGTGTAGCAATTTCCAATTTTTACTGAGCGGTAAAAGGTTTGCAACCGTCCCTTAATATGCATCAGGCACTTGACGTAGGCACTTCCATGCCTTTGGGGTCCTAAGAAAGAGCTGAAGGTGCGCAGGAAGGAAGCTGGACGATAATGGCAGCGAGTCGACTGGACGGAATAAAGTGATCTCCGGGAATGGCAGGTCTGTTTTATAATCTGTGAGAATTAACTGAAAATCAACAAACGTTTCCATAACGTTTCCTTGTGCTGAATGACTGGGAGCCCAGCTAGCGAACTAGTTAGCTCATGTGGTCCTAGGAAACGTTGTTTTTTTGTTTGTAGCTCTAGCTAGCTATTGCTAGCCATATATCCTGATACATGTAACGAAAACTAACGTTTCCATAGTTATATAGCACTGTATTAATTATATTGATTTATAACGTTACTCTACAAAGTGACGATCTATCTTGCTAAATTATCGTTTTGTAGTATTCAGATAACTTTACATTAACCGGCTAGCGGCGTTTAACAGGCTAGTTAACGTTGTCTTGATGCTATATGGATGATCGTTCACCTGCAGACTATTTGTGTTTATTAATAAAATTAGCAAGCCAATTTTGATATTTTAACAGGTTATCTGTGGGTATTATTAACGCCAGTCAGCTATTGCAACATGGTCTGGTGCTTCGACGACTTGGCTAGAAAGCGGAGTAGCTAACAACAATCAAAGAGGATAAATCGCCGAGTTTGGTTAGCTACTAGACTAGTCTAGACTAGATTACAAAATGAAAATACAGTCACTCCTGTAATTGCTTGCTGTGCTGGCATAGTGCGTCAGAGTAGCTACACCATTTCACCCTGTAACGTTGCGCCATATGTGGACGTGCATATTACTATGCCAAGCTATGCTACTGACGGTAATTTAGCAGCCCGTAAAGTGTGTGGGCCACATTGCCTGCTACCATTTGACCAGCCAGTTTATACAGAAATGAAGGGGGTCGAATTAGAGAATCCATTAGCACTCGGGCGAATATAAAGCTATTAAGTAGTGAAATGTCTCGTTTTAGAGAATCGCGTTGTTGTGGGAGTTGGATTAGTAAGTGTGTGTGTAGCTAGTTAATGTTAGCTAGTACTAGACTGCTAGTATTTGAGAAACGTTATTCTGCTGTTAGTTCTCGTCTCTGAGCAGAATCGCATATAATCTGCTAACATTCATTATCTTACTAGGTGTTCCGCTAGTTCTGAAAGTGCGGATTTGTTGCTTTAACATTAGTTAGGGAAGTCTAGAAAAGTTAAAACGTTATCTTGCCAACTTTGGAGTTCAAAGTCGACTGTTGTCATGTTTTACTGTGATTGCACCCTTTTACATGGCTGCATCTTGAGTAACGTTTAATCTAGAAATGCTGCCGTCGTACCTTAACTTAAAATGTATTTTGTTTTTTGTTTTTTTCCCCCAAAGGTCTGACTTGATGCTAATAAAGATAAACACCAGCCCACATTGTTCCCCGGTGGCTAACGGTCCCACTGTGAGTTTTTTTTGTTTGTTTTGTTTTTGCGGTCCAGCGCTGCAGGCGTCATTTTGAGGTCGGTGTTCCTACGAATCAGACACCATGTACTGCCTTCAGTGGTTGCTGCCGGTCCTCCTCATCCCGAAACCGCTGAACCCGGCCTTGTGGTTCAACCATTCGATGTTCATGGGTTTTTACCTGCTCAGCTTTCTGCTGGAGAGGAAGCCATGCACCATCTGTGCCTTGGTCTTCCTGGCCGCCTTGTTTCTCCTTTGTTATAGCTGCTGGGGAAACTGCTTCCTGTACCACTGCCATGATTCTCCCCTGCCAGACGCCGCGCACGACCCCAGCATTGTGGGCACCTAGACCCCTCCGGTTGCTGTGTGAGCTGAGCTCCTATGCCGGGCTCGGCATATACGAGGACACTGGACAATCTGTATCTAGACTGTGAATAACATCCCGACTTTGAACTCTTTGAAATTTGCGAGGAGCGTCGTCTTTCCTCTGCCTCTGTTTTGGCGGGACGGATCACGCCGTTCTCCGTCATAACCCTTTCATCCAGATTTGAGTTTAAAGCCCCACCACCCCCCATTCCCACCACCACCCCACCTCTTTCCTGCAACCACCAATTGCATTACTGGATCTACAATTTGCATGGGTTGACTTTAGCATTCTGTTCCCCGTTCATGCTGACGATAAGTTCATGCACCTTTTTGTGTTTTTGTCATAACACAATGCTGATAGTTCCCAAGAAGGGTAGAAAGCAGTGTGTGTGTGAGTATGAGTGTGTGCTTGCGCACCTGTCAGTTGTAGAAGCGGAATACCATTTGGAATGAGTTGAGTCTTAAGTGTTACATGGCTGGAAAAAGAAACAAAAAAGAAAAACATGATTAATATGAGTCACTGTGTCCCTCTGTAGACGCCTCACAGTAATGGCAGAGATATTGAAACAATCAGAAGTTCAATGGGCGTCGCTTCCAAATTCTGTGTAGTAAGGTGGTATTGGCACACTGTAATTGATATATCACCTAATTTAATAAAGTTGAGTTTAAAAAAAAAAAAAAAAAAAAACAGACGGGGGCTATTTTCCATGTGCTGGAAATGAACGATATGAGGTTCGTCTCTGGTGACTTTTTTCACACCGAGTGGAAATGCTGGACGCGGCAGCTGCTGTTATCTGTTACAGATTGATTTATCAGTCTCCGAGGCCTGCTGACTGCTAACGTCGGGAAGGACTGCTGCGCGCGTGAGGCTCGGGGGAAGAACTTTAACCCAGCCCGACTGGCTTCGCCGAACTTCCGCAAGTCATAGGAATTGAATACGAAATGAAACCTCTCTGGTACCGTTGTCGCTCTTTAGAGAAAAAAAAAAGTGGGACCCGTTGGAAATAAGAGAACGCTTGGTAAGAGGCGTGGGGTTCTGCGTTCCACCTGTGGGAATGGCCGGGGCAGCAATAAGCACAGCGCTGGAGCCTGGCCATCGACTCAACTCCAGACACCACACAGCGTTCAATGAGTTTTTCCCCTGTCGACTTTTAAAAGATGCATTTTGACAATGAATCCCCAGAAGAAGAAAAAAAAAAAAACCCATTGTATTGTGTGTTTTGTAATGCACGTTGGCAACTGCCAATGATAAACCCATTTTGCTCTCATTAGATTAGAGTATATAGGTCTGATTTGATCTCTTGTGAAATTGTGTGGAAACTCGCTAATTTGTATTTGAAATTTTTTGCTGTGTCATTATTCGAAGTCTGTGTCCAATGTTTTTGTTGTCCTTTTTTCAGTTCGGAAGCCTTTGTCAGAATGAAATGGGCTTCTCGTGTATATAAATGAGGTTTTGAGTGAATGCACACTTTGTGCTTGGTTTTCTAATGGCTGGTTAAGCTCAAGCCCATTTGTGTATCAGAGTCCCCATAAATTTAGTTTGTGGGAGCAGCAGCAGGGTTATGTTCCTCAGCCATCTGGAGATGCACTGGGGGAAGGAAAGTATTGAAATTAATCTTTTGGGTACTGGGAACGAACAGAAATGTTTTTGGGTTTCAAAATGGGGGCGGGGCGGGGGGGGGGTGCAGGCAATGTCCAATTCCCACAGTCCTTTGCCAATCCCTCTGATCCACAGCATTCAGAAATGTCAGCCATTTTGACGGATGAGAACTTTAGAACCATAAACATATGGCGGTTGGTTTGCTCATGCTCTCTCTGCTAACGTGCAGCTCCTCTGCATGCCTCTCAAATTCAGCGGCAGATCATATGACCCTGCGCCTTCTATTTTCATTCTGTCTGTATGGGGAAGCGTAACTGGAGCTTTTGAGATCTAATACAGGGGAATAATCACATGCGTAAAATTAGCAGCTGCCGTTAGCCTCTGCTAGGTCGCTGAGCTGTTGAGATCAGGGCTGAACTGTAGGAACTGGCAACACTGTTATTGGCCCGAGGCTCATGTATTTTAAACTCACGTTCACGCATCACAAAAGTAGTTTTGCACAATAGCTTATGTATAGAATATTGTTGAATACTGCTTCTTTTACAAAAAGTTTTCTTTTTTTTCTTTTAATTTCCATGCTTGAAGCAGATGAACCAATCATTGTTACTGCTTACTATCCACATTGGATGTAAGGTGTTGGGAATCCTTGGGTATTATTATTTTGCTTTGCGGTACCGATCTCATTTGAGGCCTGTACTTGTGGTGATTAGTAGAGATCCTTTTGAGTGGGGAAAACTGCACTTTTAATGATTTGCTGTTCAGAGATTTGTGTTTTGCAGCGAACCCGCATTAGAGAATGACTTTTGAACCCAGTGTAATGACAGAGTGGACTGCTGCATTAAGGTATTGCAAACAATTAAGCAAATGCTGAATGCTTATCAAATATCTTTTCAAGTATAACCAGGCTTTCTCGCTGACTGTGCTGCGGGTTATCGAGGCGCTTGTGTTGTTTTTGTTTTTTGCGGATTTGTTGTGTTCTCCTTGAGTTGGAACACTGCCAATGGGTGCTTTCGAAAAGCTGTGAGCCTCCCATCTGTCTCAACCCCCCCATCTCTGCCCCACCCTCTGCCTCCTACCAATCTCACTGCCCCGCCCCCTCCCTCCTACCAATCTCACTGCCCCGCTCCCTCCCTCCTACCAATCTCACTGCCCCGCTCTCTCCCTCCTACCAATCTCACTGCCCCACCCCCTCCCTCCTACCAATCTCACTGCCCCACCCCTCCCTCCTACCAATCTCACTGCCCCACCCCCTCCCTCCTACCAATCTCACTGCCCCACCCCTCCCTCCTACCAATCTCACTGCCCCCCTCCCTCATGCCCACCCATCTCGCTGTCTCGCCCCCTCCCTCCTACCCATCTCACTGCCCTGCCTCCTCCCTCCTACCAATCTCACTGTCCCACACCCATCCCTCCTACCAATCTCATTTGCCCCGCCCACTGCTTCCTACCCATCTCACTGCCCCGCCCCCTCCCTTATACCGATCTCACTGCCCCGCCCCATCCCTCCTACCCATCTTCCTTCCCCACCCCCATCCCTCCTACCCATCTCATTTGCCCCGCCCCTCCCTCCTATGCATCTCATTTGCCCCGCCCCCTCCTACCAATCTCACTGCCCTGCCCCATAACTCCTGCTCACCTTCCTGCCTAACTTGGCCCTGACCGTCTTCTCATTTGCATCTTTGTTGTTTATCTGTTTACAGCCTGTTGCAAGGGATGGCAGTCGGCACCAAATCGTTCTTTTTTTTTGAAATGCACCAAATACAATAAATGTTTCAACAACATATGACTGGTCTTTCCCCACCTGTTTTTACCGCAGGCTCTGTTTTTCTTTGCCGTTTACAAGTAATGTAAGCCATGTTGGGAAATTTTAGCTTTTTAGGTGTATGAAGGCATCTCTTCTGTCTCAGAACTGCTAGCATTGCTCATACACAACCTTTTTCAGATGAAATGGGAGGAGATTTTACTGTAACGTTGATGAGCTGCTCTTTCAGTTTGACTCTCTTAGTACAGATCTTAGATTGAGATTAATGTGCATGAAAACTCAACATTACATGATTTATATGAAAATGTCTGATGAAATATAGGTTTACACCATCTTTATTTTCTTATCTTGGGTTTGATTTCACAGTGTCGTTCAGTTCTTAAAGCTTTTGTCAGATTATCCGGTTATGTGAAAGGTCCACCATTACTATGAGACTAATTACCAAAAAGGAAGTAATTTCTTCACTGCCCGGGTGATTATAATCCCTGAATGTGAGCCGTGCTCACAAGTGAAGAGCCCATTTTGTTTCTCACAGGAAGATTCATAGTTTGCTGTCAAAATGAGGTATGTAGTCTGATGCTTGGTTGTTTGATTTTAATTTGTATGCAGTGCAATTGACGCCAGGTTGCAAAAATCACTGTTTGTGCATGTTTTATACTTGACAGATTTAAGGACATCCATTTGGGATTGCAGGTATGCCTTCCTCCAAGTTACGGCTTGGCGGGGCATGCTCCATATAAAAATGTCATAGTCAAGAGGTGCTGAAGGCGGAGAAAAAAAAAAAAAAAATTCTATTAGCAACTTCATCTCACACTTATCTTCCCTAGGTATGAAAGGAGTATTTGGGTCTGATGTGGAATGTTCAGTCTGCGAGGGAAAAAAAAAAAGACTTTGAAAAATGAAAATCGCTATCACTATCATCTGAATTAAAATCCTAAATTTTGTGAAATTTCATCAGCCATCATAAACGTGTGGCTTGGAATAAAATAAATTTGTCTGGTTGAAAGGCGGTATGATTATCCGTTCTTCGACTTCGACCGCCGTAGACGTTGAATAATGGATGGTTTCACTGCGTAATCGCCGCTGTGTGTAAATGGGTTCGTCGCACGATTTGTGATGGCAGGATATGGGATTTTCTGTACTGCAGTGATCGCTTTCTCCTGTAATTGCGTTAGTGGCATAAATTGTTCCGGATTCCATTCATGTCATTTTCGTTTTTGCCATAGCCTAACGGCATAACTCGGAGCGCTGCAGTCAGGAATCAGAAGTTCCATTCATTTCTACAGAAGGACATTGCTGTCATGTGAAAAATCTCTGCCTCCCCTGTGATCACAAACCTCTTGGTAGGAGAATAAGGTGTCAGGATTCTTAAAATGGGTGGGGCAACCATTGGCTGTTAACTGTCAACAACTGGCTTGTTTGAACCAATCAAAAGATTCCGCTCTTTACAACAAAATTTGATAGGTTGAAATTTTGGTCTCACTGTCCCATGGTTAAAGACAGACTATGCAGGCTTTTTAACCTTGCTGTGGTCCTGTGTTTATAATCAAAGAAGCCTCCTCCATCCTATTGCTCTGTTTTTATGTTTTTTTTTATCCATTTTTAGATTTTTATTTTATATCTCTAGCTATCACCATCACTTAAAAGAAATTCCAAGGTTGACAGCCGTGGTACTTTTGCTTTGATTCTTCACCTCTGCCGTTGCAGTAATGAGCAAGCTTCAAGGTAAAAATCCTGCATAATATGCCTTTGACAGTGGGGCACAGGTGTAGAAAAGGTTGTGCACACCACACGGGCAACATTTCCAGAGGTTGTGGTGTCCAACTAATTCCAACCCTTTCAGGAATTCGATCTGGCTCTTGATCCTGAGAGTGGGAGGACTGATGAGCCACTGGGCACCCAGTTGGCCACATCCTCCCAGAAAAGGGAGTTGGTGATAGTGGGGGACTCGATCATTACGTGGGTAGACAGCATAGTCTGTTTGCACGAAATGGAATCCCGTACGGTGTGTTGCCTGTTTTGTGTCCAGGTAGGAGATCTGGAGAGTGTGGACAAGCTCCTGGCCACAGCAGGGAGGGATCCAGTGGTCAAGGCTAGGTTTGAGGTTCTGCAGGATAAATTTGTGGAGCTAGCAGAAAAGATTAGGAGCAGAACCTACACGGTAGTTTAGGTAGTTTCTGCAACACTACCAGTAGCACGTGCAAGCAGAGGGAAGCAAAGTTTTATTTGGAGATTTAACACATGGCTACAAACCTAGTGTAGGAAATAGGGGTACATATTTATGGGGCACTGGGACAACCTCTGGGGCAGGGCTGACCTGTACAAGCGCAATGGGCTTCACCTGAACTGGAGGGGTACTGCTGCACTGGGCTAGGGTATGCTTAAGGTAGCACAGGATTATTTAAACTAGGGACTTGGGGGGCAGGGAGGTCAGAAAGTGAAAAGGGTAGAGAAGTGTAGGCTGCCAGGATGGAAACTGTCAGGGCTTCCTATAGTAGTGTGTGTTACCGGCTGCCAGCTTTAGACAACAGTGTGAACTCTTTGGGAACATAAAACAAGCTTGTCAGGATTGTGAAACTATTATTATGGGTGACTTCAATTACCCTACTATTAATTGGGAAATGATGGCAGGACAAGGAAAAAGTGAGGAAGAATTTTTAGATGTTATAAATGACCTTTTTTGGCACAGTATGTCAATCAGCCTACAAGAGGGAAATCAGTTCTGGATCTGGTGCTATGTAAAAGGAGACACAGGGGTCATTTGACCTTGGCTTTTAAATTCATAATGGGGATCAAAAAAGTGAACTACAAGAGATTCAGGTTGAGTTCTGTTAGTAGAACGAGGCGACATAAATGGAAATTAGCAAAAGGTACATTCCATACATTTTTTCATGCGGAGAGTAGACAATGTATGGGATAACCAGCCAGGTCACGTAGTAGAGGCAGAAACTCAGGATTGTCAAGACTAGGCTTGATACGTGGTATATACTATCTAGTCTGCAGGTAAACAGAGCACTAATTTAGTCAAGAAACTGGTGAGCATTGTTAGGCTGAATAGCCTGTTCTCACCATTGTTTTATGTTATGGTATGTTAAATAGTTCACATGGTCCAGAAGAGTGCAAACCCACAAACCTAGGCCAAGTTTTCTTACAGCATGTCAAGGTAATGTATTGAGATACCGGTGAACACATTTGTGCTTTATTAATGTGTGCTTCCAAAGCAGCCGTGGTTGTTATCTAAAATGCAATAAATGCTTATCATTGATTTTAAACCCTTTGTAAATCGAACAATTTGAATATTAATTTTAGCTCAACGGGAGTTGGATGTACCACATATGAAAACGTGTAAGTGGCTCTAAATATGGGTTAAATGATTTTGTCCAACCACATTCCTTCCTTATGTTTGTTTTAAAAGGTGCACATCCTTTGATGTGTTGTTTTCTTTTTTTTTCAATGCAAACATTCTGAAATAACTGCTGTTGTATTCCTGAAACAATAGTTATAATTCTAAACAGTTATATACATCATCATACTGACTTCATATATATTTTTTGTATATAAACCAATACTGCATATGAAAAGTGAATATTAATGAAATATGCTAAACATTATTTATAAATACATGAAAAATGTTTTACATCGCTTGGAACCTGATAATTCTATATAAATGTTCAAACTTGTTTTGTAAAGTCATTGGCTTTATAAAGCTTGGCACTCCATGGGTCTTCACTGTTCAGCAGGAAGCTCAAGTCTTATTGGATTTCTTGTCATTGCTCTTGACCCGGTGACCTTTAACCTTCGCCCTCCCATCAAAGCTGCACGGCTCAGAAGCACTACTGGGAGAAGGAGGAAGTGCACGGTTCCTTCACAAAATGGTGATTTCAGTGTCCAGATTCCTGTAGGCCTCCTCCTGCAGCTCGCAGTGAATCTGATCCATTCTCTGAAAGGCTAGGTGCCCTTTTTTACCTTGGGAGAGAGGAGGAAGAGGAGGAAAAGACAGAGATGAAGACAAAACAAGTAAGACTTTTTGAAGCTTTTGCTTACTGTGTTCACAGTAAAGTGTTCAGTGTTAAATGAACACTTACAGAGTTTATGTGAGTCCAGGATTGCCAGAGTAGACTCATGTAAACTCTGTAATGTGAAGGGTTCCGGCAGGTACGAGCATGCGTCACTGCACCGCTACTATAAAGCACACTCCAGGGACATACATTAGCATACATTACATCACACTTAACCGGCCCTCCTGCGCAGGGCTACTAACAATGCGGGAGATTGAGCACATTCACCCGAGTTACTTGAGCAACAGGTTATTAGCCGGTCAGTTGACTGGTTTTACTTGTGTGTATTTTGATTGTCTGGCTGACTGGTTGCCCAGAAAATGTGCATGGGAACACATTGTACGCACGTTCAAGACAATCCAGTTTGTCAACAGCTGCCGACCTATGTGAATAGCATCTGCTAAAGGTGTGTAATTTAATATACAGACAAGGGACACCAGTCAAGTGGTCCCGTCAAAAGGTTATAGCCATTTCTTTGCATCTCTTTTCAGGTTAGCCTTTCAAATTAATTCAAAAGACTTATCTTATAATATGTAACTGGATATTTTTACCCTTTTTGACGTAGAATGGCATTTTACTTGGTCAATGCAGCCACGCTCTCTAACATGCATGTGTGTAGCCCTCTTCCACTGGTGCTAAGCTAATCTACAGTGAATTCAAGACAGGGGTCCAGGCCTGCCCCTTGGCCTTGGCCCACACGGGCAGTGGCGTCTGCAGGTTTTCCGTTCATGTGGGAGCCTCTTGTTCAGCCCATCTATCCCTGGTTCTTGTGATGAAATTTAGCTTTTGACAGTATGTGTGGTTTTAGAATCGACTGTGAGTCTTGTGTGGTAAACAAGCAAAAAAAAAAAAAACCTGCTGGAACTTGCCTCGAAGAGAGTTATTGCAAGAACCAGTCTGAATATAAATATAATCTAGTCACACCACCCCCACTGGTGTTGTACTCTTGTATTCTAATACTTGAGTTCTACCCTTTGATGTGGTTGACAGCCATTTACGTCGCACACGTACAAAACAAATACAGACAAAAGAAGCCTGCAAGCGAAAGCGAACCGCACTGTACAAACTTAAAGGGCGTTAATCATGTGACCTGTGAGCCGGCGTTGAATGAGAAATTCATAGCACCCATTACAAAAATAACCACGCTCTGTTGCAGCTTACAGGAATAGAATCTAATTATCACTGTCGTTGATTCACTTCAAGTACATGGTGTCGTGTAAATATTGCTGGTATATAAAACTGGGTAAATTAATTTTTAAGCAATTGATTTCTGCACCAGCTGTGCAATGCAGAGAAGATATGTGTTGCGATACATGGTGGATTAGTGCAAGTGCCAAAAGGAGGGGTCTTAAATCTTTCAGAAACAAGCATATCCCTTAAACCTTGTGTTACCGCAGGTTCATAAGGATATTGGCCTGTGTTCAGTTAACATTTCTTCTTAGCTTTGACAAGTAGACACAAGTGTTATGCTTTTTCTTCACAAACTGACTTCAGTTGTTTTGTTTTTGTGACGGCTGATCTTTCCAAACTGCTAGTGAGGAAAAATGTGTTACTCTTAATTGTTAGTCAGCGTTAAGGACAAATGTTGATTGAATCCCAGCCATTGTTTTTTTGTAGCTGTTGTCCTTAAATTTTATAGAGCAGACAGCTTACATATTCCATGGTCCGTCCGGAATGATAAATTACTCACAATGTTTTCCAAAAAAACATTTTGTCAATAGCCAAAATTTTATGTGTCTAAAAGCATACAAGTATAAAATATACTCACATTTCTTTTTATGCTCAGTTTTGGGTATATAATCATATTATAATATAGATAGTTAGTAATTTACATTTCTTCTTGCTATGTGGATGTAGTAAGATTGTACAAGCAAACTCCATTCAGAAATCATAAAATATAAATAATTATGAAGTCACAATCTCAACATTTAAGACATAACTTGAAATGTCTTGTCTTAGTTTCATATGAACTGCACCATACACTGAATTTTCTGAATTCATTCTTTACAATGAGGAAAAGGGGAGGAGTTATACCCAGGTGACATCATTAGAGGGGTGGGGCTCAGTACATTTGTCTTTGTTGTGGGCTAAAGTATTTTATGTGGCACATTAGAAATGAGATGTGTAGGTCACAGGTGCCAGAAACTAGTCCTGAAGGGCCACACTGTCTGTTGGTTTTCAGTTGGTTTTAGCAGCAGTTATTGATTGGTTAAAGGGCCTGAGTGTGTTCTCAAAGCCTTCATTGGCTGTTCATTGAAAGGAAACCACAAACAGCTACAGATACTGTGGCCCTCTAGGACATGAGTTTGACACCCTTGAGATACAGTGGGTAAAGTATTCTTCAGGTAAATAAAGATTGCTGTCCTATCTGGACTTCCCCGTTAAAGGGCAGATAGATTTAAATATTAAACCACAAGAATGAATAGCTGCTGGCTGGACTTCCCCTTTAAGGGGCGGGCAGATTGGCGGGCGCAGTCGGCTGCGCAGACGGGCGGCGCTTACCGAAGGACAGCACGGTTTCCCTGGCGGCGCTGCGCAGATCCTCGTCCGCAGATCGCCACAGCTCGGCCACCTGCTCCACGCTCTCCGCCGCCTGCGAAAACCACGAGGCGGGATCGTAAAACGCTTAATCCTGCTTCAGTCGACCGCAGCGCCGTCCCGTCTCCTCCCGAGTGAGAAAAGCCTGCGCTCGATCCAGGCGCTAAGGCTAGCGCTCCACCACGGCCCCCTAAGAGAGCTCCGGGTCCTGTTGAGAGGGCGCTTCTAAAATGGTTTCCCTTCTTCTATAACTGCCTGTGCGCTGCTCAAAGCCTCCCTCCCACCATTAAGAGGCCCCTAACCGAAATCCTTCTGGAGAACGGCACGGCATTAAAGCACAGATAAAGCGAGAACAAAGCAGATTAGCATGCTGGGGGGTGGGGGCTGGTAATCTGCGGCATTAATGTTGAATCTGCTGGGATAAAGAGCAGGTATTACTGACCCGGAGCAGAGACACGCGTACAGGGCTGGAAGGCTTCCTCTACGCACGTACTCGCCCGCGCTGTACCCCACAGAGACAGTGCCCCACTGACCCGCGCTGTCCCCCACAGAGACAGTGCCCCACCCGCCCGCGCTGTTCCCCACACAGACGGTGCCCCCGTGCCACACACACCCATGCCGTGCCCCACACAGACAGTGCCCCACAGAGACGATGCCCCATTCACCCACGCTGTACCCCACAGAGACGGTGCCCCACTCGCCCGCGCTGTCCCCCACAGAGACGGTGCCCCACTCACCCGCGCTGTACCCCACAGAGACGGTGCCCCACTCGCCCGCGCTGTACCCCACAGAGACGGTGCCCCCGTGCCACACACACCCACGCCGTGCCCCACACAGACGGTGCCCCACAGAGACGGTGCCCGAGCGCCCACACTCACCCTCAGACACTGTAGCGCCAGGCAGGCGGCTAGCTGCTGCTCTGCATTTCCGTCCCTGAGGACCTCTGTGTAATACACTACAGCCTGAGGATTAAAAAAAAAAAACACAAAAACAATCACACCAATGATCCCTCACGACCTCTGTGTAATACACTTCAGCCTGTGGATAAAAAGTGCAAAAACAATCACATCAATGATACTGCAGATGTCCACCTTTACACTGATTATACTACAGGGATCTCAAACTCAAGTCCTGGAGGGCCGCTGCGTCCGCTGGTTTTTCACGTGTTCCTGCACTAAACTGCTTCATTTGAGTCACGGATTGGCTAGAGTGTCTGCACACCTTGTTTCGGAGGCCTGAGCTCGCTGCTGATCTGAAAGGAAATCTGGAGTTTGAGATCCCTGTTATACGGCCTCAGGCACTCAAAACAAATTATGAACACTTTTTTTTTTTCTTCTTAATCACTCGCTCAAGGAATGCTTGCATTGCTTTACCATTAACATTTAAGGCGCTGAGCCTGGCGTCGAACGTAACGAAACAGGAATGTTTCACAGCCAGAACAGGCCGTTCAGTTCTCTGAGCCTCATGCTTTTATTTACAGAGCTGTGACAAGCCTAGACTGGTACAGTATACCCCGAGGGCCCCCAGCACTACTGCTTGACTGTTCCACACATTGGCAGTCTCTCTCTCTCTCTCTCTCTCTCTCTCTCTCTCTCTCTTTACACACAGCTGATCCCGGTGCGGTGCCACAGCTGTGTGGTCGCTCTGACCAGGTTGTACCTCGGCTCTGAGCCGACCGGGTCGTACCTTGGCTCTGAGCCAACCGGTCGTGCCTTGGCCCTGAGCCGACCGGGTCGTACCTTGGCCCTGAGCCGACCGGGTCGTACCTTGGCCCTGAGCCGACCGGGTCGTACCTTGGCCCTGACCCAACCGGGTCGTACCTTGGCCCTGACCGCAGCTGTGTGGTCGCTCTGACCAGGTCGTACCTTGGCCCTGAGCTGACCGGGTCGTATCTTGGCCCTCAGCCAACTGGGTCGTACCTTGGCCCTGAGCCGACCGGGTCGTACCTTGGCCCTCAGCCAACCGGGTCGTACCTTGGTTCTGAAGGCCTTGCAGCCTGAGGCTCGGCTGAGGCAGGACCGGGCGGCCCGGGCCACCTTGTGGTTGGGGTCGATCTGCAGGGCGGCCAGCAGGTGCAGCGTCCGCCCCAGGGGCTGCAGCTCGCCGATCCTCTTCCCCTTCAGCCTCTTCAGGGCCCGCCTCCTCTCCGGGCCCTCCAGCGCCCCCAGCAGGTGCACTGAGGAAGGACGACAAGCTGTGAGCATCAGCGGGACAAAGACAATAGCCAAACAAGGCGGAGACGCTGGGTTTGCAGAATAGCGGAGAACAGTGCGTGAATGGTGTCTGTTGCTGTCTGCCGTGAAACTGACCAAATAATCTTATTATATTAATAGTAACATGGATATTGTTCATTAAACAACATTGTTTGGAAAAACAATGACCTCAAGAGCTAAAACAAAGACATGCCAGAGACCTAGCTCAAGCAATGGTCAAGTATTCTACAAAAATGTGCGTACGGAAGCATCGCATATCACTTGGTACTAGTGTCACATAATATTCTTTTTCACAATACTAATTTTTTTGTTACATTTGTCATCTCATCAAAATATTTTCTCAACCACTAAGCAATAATCATGAATTATTCAGAAAAACATGACTTGTTTAGTCTCTGAACAAAATTGTTAACTGTGACAAGACTGGAAAAAAAAACCCCAGTGACTCGCATTCTTGAACAGAACTCGGGTTTCTCTGCATAATTCTCTAGTTCTGGCAGATGATAAATTCACATGCTTTGCACATGCGCCCAGACGCAGTGGAACAGGACGAGCCGTCAGAATCAGCTGCGTCCTGGAGGGCCTTCTCCTCACAGAATTACCTCAGCTGGCGGATTGAGTGGTGTGTGTGCATGTGTGTGTGTATGTGTGTGTTTTCATGTGCGTGTGTACGTGTATGTGTGCGTATGTGTGTGTGTGCATGTGGGTGTTTGTATGTGTGTGTATGTATGTGGGTGCATGTGCGTGTGTGTGTGTACATGTGGTGTGTACGTGTATGCGCGCGTATGTGTGTGTTTGTATGTGTGTGTATGTATGTGGGTGCATGTGCGTGTGTGTCTGTACATGTGTGAATGCGGGTGTGTGTGTTTGTGTGCAGGTGTGTGCATGTCTGTGTGTGTGATTTTGAGCAGGTAAAGGCTTCATGCTGACTCTGAGGCAGTGTGGGGATTTTCTAGTGGCAGTTTTATGAGCGCTGCACAGACCCGCTGTTCCACTCCCAGGACCAGCAGCCGCATGCTGCGCTTTCCCTGCTGCATAATGGATGCATGCAGGAGGGAGACTGTGGCCTGACTCTGGCCAGATGGACTGATTGCTGTTACTTTTTTGGCTGGAAGAGGCGACTACGAGTAAAGATGTCTCTCTCTTTGACTTACTTTCCAAGTAACTGATTGATTCACACACACTTACACACACACACGAGAATTATTAATGACAAACTATGTGTGACTTGTTCACGTATCAATACAATTACAGTTTAGTCATCTGACACCCACATTTAACCAATCCAACAAAAGTGCATTTCACATAGTGTGCAAACAGCACAAGAGAAAGGCAAATACCTGCGAGATAAGGGGAGAGAAAGGTTAGGTTGTTTTTTTATAGAAACAGAGGTGTAATCTGAAAAGATGGGTTTTTAGACATTTGTGGAAAATATCCAGTGAATCTGCCCTTCTGACTGACTGGAGAAGGAGTCTCCACCATCGGGGAAGAGGGCAGATGAGAGGGGGGCAGGGAGCAAAGGCTGCTGGGAGTTGGAAGAGATGGGACAGCCAGCTGGAGAGAGGATGCTGAACGGAGAGGTCTGTTTGGAGGGTACGGTGTGACCATTGTCTGCAGATGGGAAGGGGCAGTACCATTCACAGCTTGGTATGCCAGTGTGTGTGTGTGTACGTGTGTATGTGTGTGTGTGTAGGTGTGTGTGTACTTATTTGTGTGTGTGTGTGTACGTGTGTGTGAGAGAGTGTGTGTGTGTTTGTATGTGTGAGGGAGAGAGAGAGAGAGAGAGAGAGAGTGTGTGTGTTAGAGAGAGAGTGTGTGTGATTGTGGTGTGGGTGTGTGTGTGTGTAAGAGAGAGAGAAAGTATGTGTTAGAGAGAGAGTGTGTGTGATTGTGGTGTGTGTGTGTGTGTGTGTGTGCGTGATCTGAATGGAATGCTTGCAGTCAGGGCCTGCGATGTACCCTATGAATGTTTATTAAATATCTATTTTAACAAACCACATGAGACCCTGTTCCCTTGGACAGGAGCGAGCGCTCCCCAGCCTGGGGTGGGCGTACCTTCCTTAGCGAGATGAGAGATGTGCTCTCCGAAGTCCGACAGGCCCCATCTGCTCAGGTAGTTGAAGAGCTGGAATGCGGTCACATGCTGGGCCTTTAGTGGGGGTGCGGGGGCCATCCTGCAGCTGGCCTGGATCTGCTTCAGGAGCAGCGAGAACACTGCAGGAGGCTGAGCACCCCTCTGAAGACCCCGCCTGCCCAGCACCACACCTTGCCCCGCTCGTACCTTGACACTGCAGACTCAACACCCCTCCTGCACCCGACTGCAGGCTCAACCTCTCCTAGACCACACTGACGACTCAACCTCCTACCTGTCTACTCAGACTACTACCCTGTCCTAACTCAAGCACCATTAGCATCTGCTCTTCCTGCCTAACTCTAGCACCTGCTACTCTACCCATTAGCTACTGCTCTTACCTGTCTATCTGCAGGACGTTAGCATGGCCTGTACCTAAGCCATAGCTACCTTTACCTGTCTATCTGCTCTTTACCTGTCTATCTGCAGCTACTGCTCTTTACCTGTCTATCTGCAGGACGTTAGCATGGCCTGTCTAACCCTAAGCACCATTAGCTACTGCTCTTTACCTGTCTATCTGCAGCTACTGCTCTTTACCTGTCTATCTGCAGGACGTTAGCATGGCCTTCTCAGCCCCTGTGGGGCTGTGGGATATGGAGTGCTGACCTGCGTCTGCCTGGCCTGGCTGCTTGGCTTTGACTTTGTGGATGAAGCGCTTCCTCAGCATCTTCACCAGCGTTTCTGCTGAGCAGCAGAAGACGGCGTCTCCGCTGGTGCTCTCCTCCCAGAGGGCGAGCAGCCCCTTCTGTTTCTGTGCCTTTGGAACGACTGTGACATGCAGAGACAGGAAGCAGAATGAGATACAGGAAGTGAAGACTGAAACAGGAATGAGACTTGAAATACAGGGATATGATCAAACGCTGCAGAAAGATTTTTTTTAACGCGATAATGTGGCAAACAATATGAAAAAGTTTTTTTTCTTTTTCTAATTTTTTCTCAATTTCTCCCAGTGAATCCAAAGTTTTAGTGTAGATATAAAATATGTTTCTGTTATTTATTTTATTAAATGAAATTATAAATTATTTGTGGAATGATAGCATATCCAATGTGTCACAGAGACTTAACAAGCAAACATGTATTTTGTATTTCTTGCCACTAGAGGGTACACATCGTCTTACATTGAGGCCACGTTACATTTTACATTCACAGTATTTTAAAACAATTAACATATGATAAACATATGATTCTTCTCATAGGAACTGAGAAGAAACATAAATAATACCAAACAAGAGATGAAAAATAACTTTGAACTGAGAATGACGTGAACTGAGCAAACTTTGCACTCAATTTCTAATCAATCTTATTAATTACTCTTTGATAACTACCGATTTAGTAAAGGTGCGTGCAAGACATTTCAGTATTTAAGTTCTATTGCTTCCACTAATTTTTTATCATGTTATATGTAATGCATATAATGCATTATAATGCGTTATAATTCATTTTTTGAACACAACACCACTTACTGTCTGCTGCTGCGTAGGAGTCAATCTTCTTCTCTAAGGACAGCTTGCTGATCCTCTCTAATGTTTCCAATTGTAGTGACAGCTCTTCCAAAAGTTCCTTCTGGGCAAGAGCAGAGCCTGTGGCCTCCATTTGCTGTGATAAAGTGGAACATTCCAAGGAACAAGATGATAAAATAAAACTCTCAAAGCAGCCGCTATACACTGTAAATATGCACAGCTGAAGAAAGTGCAGGTCCAGGTTTTTTGTCTTAAACCAAGCAAGCACACAGGTGCACACGCACACTGTTTTACAAAAGTGATAGCACCAGGTAACACCAGGTAAAAAACACACACTGTTTTAAAAAGCCAATAGCACCACCACCTGTTAGGCAGTTTACGCAAAGGGATGGGCAGTATTTTAAAAATGTATTTGTGTGTATGCATTTAATATGTCTATGGTTTATTTCTGTGGCACTTGCCAAGCCACCTACAGCTCCACCATTTTGTTTGTAGTTTTCAGGAAGGTATTTTGTAGTTATTTAGCGTGATGCTAGCTGCTTACCTGCAGCAGGATTTTGCAGGTTTCCAGGTGCACTTCCAGAGCCTGATCTAGACTGGAATTCCCTGTGGTAAGGGGGGCCACATCCGACTCCTCAGGTGACGAGGTGTCCTGTGGCAGCAGCCCCAGGCTCCGCAAAGTGTTCTCCTGGAAGGAGCCAATCCTGTGGCAGGGAGAAATTGGTACAGATCACATGGGTGGGACCACAGTGTGGGGGGGGAGGTACACACAATCTGCCTGGGCAGAAGTATTTCACATACTTTTGTTTTTACATCTGCTTGCTCTCTCAGCATGAATCCACTCAATCTCAGCATGAATCCACTCAATCTCAGCATGAATCCACTAAATCTCAGCATGAATCCACTCAATCGATTCGTTTGTGGGGGTGTTCTGCTTTGAACCCTGTGAACCTCCCCTGAATCTGTCAGAGGGTCAAACCACTGCAGGACTCAATCAAAGCTCTGCACATTCATGGAAACACAGTTCCATCTGTTTTCCCATAGATGAAAATGTGCTTCCCCCAAAGCCCCTGACAAGCACATTAAGCCTTTTTTTGAGGTCTTTAGCATCATACAGGCATGGTTTCTAACAGGAAACACACACAGCCAGGGACCATGGCCTCATTCCAATCACTTATTTTATCCGTCCTTGAAATTCCCAGAAATCAATCACGGTCCGCCATCTTTAAGGCCATCCCATTGAATGCTCTTTGGAGGAGCAAGGACTGAGGAGGCTGCCAGAGGATGCTTCAGTGAGGATAGTGCATCCTTTGCGAAAGTATTCTTTTGGAATGCATGATGTCTAATGATGGTCCTGTGGATCCACTTCTCCCCATCTGCCACGTCTGTAATTGATGTGGCTTCAAACTGACGCTTGACTGAGCATGGATGTTCCATATGCCTAATGCATGGAGCCTTGATGCCTCTGTCCTTCTATATTTCCCTTGCATTCTTTCCTTGCATCCTATGTTGGGTGAAGCTAAGGAAGCAAGGAAAAGACGTAAGGAAGAGATGCAAGGAGATTAAATAACCAATTGTAATGGTTATGGCCCCAGGCCAAGCGTTTGAGCTCATCTCTAGCCCTGATCTCGCTTTTCTGTAACCCGCACACTGAAAAGAGAAAGGCAAAAGTGCTGTAGTCAGGCTGGTCCTCTGAACAGGGTCCACAATGCAGATGGACACAAGGATGGTAGAGGGATTCTAGGCAGGATCCCATTGAGGTTTTTTAAGTTCAGAGAGGGATTTACAAAGTGAACTGTAAAGGATTACTCAGGCTCAGTTATGTGAGCAGAACAAGGAAACATGGGTGGGAAAGTGGGTGAAAGGTACTTTCCACACTGAGCCCAGAATGACTCAGCATGCGTATCAGCTTGTTTAGTAGAGGCAGAAGCTCTGAGGACATTTAAACTCAGTGTCTGATACTCCTTTGACCAGGGGTCTCAAACTCCAGTCCTGGAGGGGTTGTAGTCTCTGCTGGTTTTGTGATTATCTTTCAATCAACAGCCAATTTTGGCCTTGGAAACAAAGGGTCCAGACTCTTCAGCCAATCAATGACTTTAATTGAGCACTTGAGTGCATGAGCACATGGAAAACCAGCAGACACAGCAGATTCTCCAGGATTTGAGTTGGATAACTCTGCCCTAGATACACAAATCAGACCCTTGATGCAAGTAGTAGTAGCCTGCTTTTCTTGTGTAGAGATTAAACTCATTTGGAGTCCCAGGTCTAAATCAGTCCCTGGTCATCATTGTCATCATCATCATCATTAAAAAGAGTTTATTAAAAACAGGGCACCCACATTAAAAAAGGCTCCCCCACCACCCCCATTCCAGAAACACACACATACAAACACACACTCTTCTAGTTTTGTCTCTCTCCTCATCAGTATGGAGTTGGGCAAGGTGTAGCCAGCAGAGATGGATAGTCCAGGGGTCAGAGAGTAAAAGCCCTGGGTTTCATCTACCTATGAATTCAGCCAGCTGATTTCATAAATGGAAATTTCAGCCTGGCTGAAGAAATTTGCTCATTAGCAAATCCAGGTGATTACAACAAAATACTGGAAGAGGACTTCTACTAGCTGAACCTAGAATTACCACCTCTGACAGGCAGGTTCAGAAGAGAGTGTACCATTCTCAGTGCTGAGTTCAGGTGTCCTGCAGTCATGGAAAGGCAAAACAGACACTCTGGCTCTCGTGTAGTATAGTGTGTGGACTGTAGGGTGTATAATAGTCACTGGCTCTCCTGTAGTGCTGTGTGTGGACAGCAGGGTGTAAAATAGTCACTGGCTCTCTTGTAGTGCTGTGTGTGGACAGCAGGGTGTAAAATAGCCACTGGCTCTCCTGTAGTGATGTGAGTGGACTGTAAGGTGTAAAATAGCCTTTAATAGTAAAATAGTAAATAGGCTCTCCTGTAGTACTGTGTGTGGACAGTAGGGTGTAAAAATAGTCGCTGGCTCTCCTGCAGTACCCTGTGTGGCCTGTAAAATTGTCACTGGCTCACATACCTCAGCTGCTATGTCCCATGTGTGATTGTGGGTGACACAGTAGTAACTGGAGAGGCAACTCCAAATTATGGAGAAGGAAACATGTGTGCTGTTAAAAAGTAACGCTTGAATTCCACCAGGGGGAGCTCTGACAGCAGCGTCCTTACGTTTTTTTAATCAATCTGCGCTGCAGTACGACAGCCTAAAGAGGAAGTGTAACCCTTACCCTGTGTCTCTCAGCCGAATACTTCCCAGGCAGGAGATCTCATCCGCGTTAAAATCCGTGGACAGGAAGTCAAAACTTTCCAGGACCTCCTCCACAGCCAGGGTCTCGGTAGAGGTGGTCTTATGCAGGTAAAGATCATTCTGAGGGGACGCAAAAGTGTGTGTCATATGATGCATTGAGACGTCATTGATTAACAGATTCAAAAGTGTCTGTCAGTCGATCTATATTTTTTTCTTATGCTTATCAAGTCTATATTGATATAATATGTTTATATTTAGTATGTTTCTCTCTTACTGCATTTCTTACAGGCGTTGAAATCCACTTTTGTTTGGTTCAGAAAATTTTACCAACATGCCCAGTTCCTTATCTGTTTTTAGACTACATGGTAGTATTTAAACTACATGGTAGTAGCTCATTGGTTGTACAATAGTTAATTCTAATAGGGAAACTGTTGCAGCTTCAGACATCTGGCTGATTGCTGATTTAGGCAGATTCATTTTTGAATGTCATTCCAGTTCACTATCAGCCATTTCTCTGGGCATGAGAATTAGCACAAGGCAACTCTGAAGCGCTGCCTGGAAGCATTTTTTCTTTCTAACAGGGTGCCAAAATCTTTTGAGCAAACAGCCCATTGGCTGTCTCATTCAGCCAGTGGACCATTAGCTAACACACTCAAAGCAAGCAGCCCATTGGCTGACTTACTCAGGTCAAGCAGCCCACTGGCTGACTCACTTAGGGCTGGCAGCCCATTGGCTGACTAACTCAGAGCAAGCAGCATATTGGCTGGCTCACTTAGTGCAGGCAGCCCATTGGCTGGCTCACGCGGAACAAGCGGCCCATTGGCTGACTCACTCAGAGCAAGTGGCGTATTGGCTGACTCACTTAGGGCAGGCAGCCCATTGGCTGGCTCACGCGGAACAAGCGGCCCATTGGCTGACTCACTTTTAAGACATTATGGAAGTTGATGATGGTCTTCTCCAGCCTCTGTAGCTCCCTCTGGGGTTGGTCTTTGCCGTGCAGAGCCCCCTGCAGTTCCCTGAGTAGCGTGCCAATCCGCCGGGCCGAGGCCCTCCTCAGGCCGCCGCTCCTAGGGGCTGGGCCCACTGGCTCCGCCCCCATGGCGGTGTCTCCGGAGGGGGCGAGGCCATTCTGTTTGAGGATGTCGGGGGTGCTGTAGC